>NC_141700.1:652157901-652360401 GCF_964263255.1 Lissotriton vulgaris | reverse complement strand
CACCGATGGTTTCTTGGCTCTGGGGTAAGGAGGCGTGAACAGAGGGGGGTGAGTTATTGATCATAAGCCTGGGAGAACAGCCAGGTTTTGAGAGATTTCCTGAACATGGGGTAGGACTCCATTTGGTGCAATGTGGGTGGCAGTGAGCTCCAGAACTGGGGTGCAAGGAACGCAAATCTCAGCCCCCCGTGTTTCTTGCGCTTGAAGGCGAGGGGTGTCAGGAGATTCGCGTTGGCGGAACGGAGGGTACGGCGGGGGACGTAGCGCTGGACTCTGTTGGCGATGAAGGCTGGCCCATGGGATGAAAGAGCTCTGTGTGTCAAGCAGCCAATCTTGAAGAGGCAGCGTTGCCCCACAGGGAACCAGTGAAGGCCCTTAAGGAGAGGTTTGGCCTGGTGCAACTTTGGTAGGCCGTGAACAAGTCTGGCCGCCTGGTTCTGAACCAGCTGAAGCTTCTGCAGCTGATAGGCAGGAATCCCGGCGTACAAGGAGTTGGAGTAGTCTATTTGTGACATTACTAGGGCCAAGGTAACCTGAACCAGGGCCTTAAAGGAGAGGAATTTGCTAAGTTTTCAGATCCTGCGCAAATAAAAGAAACAAGAAGAGACTACGGAATTGATTTGAGTCTTTATGGTGAGATCGCTACTAATGGTGACTCCAAGGCTTTTGACTGCTCCGGCGGGGATGAGTGGAAGGCCCAGGGTGGGGGCCATAAGCTAAGGTTCCTGGGATTTGATGAGGGCCTAGTAAGTACTAGCTCAGTATTGTCTGGGTTTAATTTGAGTTAGCTTGTGTTCATCCACGTTCGAAGGAACGTCAAGGTGGACTGGAAGGATTCGATTGCAGGAGGAGAGGGATCGATGGTAAAGATGAGCTGAATGTCATCAGCGTAGTTGAAGATGGCTATGTCCCTCTTCTGTAGGTCTGATATTAGTGGCCGGATGTAGAGGTTAAATAGGAGTGGGGAAAGGGAAGAACCCTGGGGAACACCGCAGGTGAGTTCCTTTTTTTCCGACATGAGGTCGGATAGACGGACGGCTTGGTGGCGATTACTAAGGAAGGAGGAAATCCATTTTAGGGGGATACCATGGATGCCGGCGCCTTCGACGCGTTCGACTAAAAGTTTATGATCGACGGTGTTGAAGGCAGCCGACAAATCCAGGAGGACAAGTGCCTGCGAGATGTTATGGTCCGCGCCTCGTCTCAGCTCATCGTGGACGGTTAGTAAGATGGATTCAGTGGAGTGCTCGGGTCTAAAGCCTGCCTGGTGTGGGTCCAGGTAGTGTGAGAGTTCCAGGAATGTACTAAGGCAACTTGTGACATAGGCCTCCAGGATTTTTCCCAGGAAAGGTAAAAGTGAGATGGGTCAAAAATTGCTGGGAACGGAGGGGTCTGCTCCTGGTTTTTTCAAGATAGGTCGTACTTCTGCCACTTTGAAGCAGTTAGGGACAATGCCTAAAGAGAGATAGTTGTTGAGAAGAGACAATGGGATTTCAGGGAGCTGGAGGAAAATCTCACGAGCAATGTGGTGGGGGCAACTGTCTGTGGGGGAACCAGAGCGGACTTTTTTAAGGAGAGAGAAAAAAGTGTCTTGTGTAATGGGTGCGTAGAAATCAAATGAGGACGGATTGTGATATATCTGAGAGGGCTCCTGGGGGGAAGTAGTATTGGGGATACTGGCTTTGATCATGGCTATTTTATCGAAAAAGTAGGTGTTGAGGGAGTCTCAGAGCTGTTGGGAGGGAGCTGGTTTAGTGGTGATCCGATCAGGTTTGACGAGCTCGTCCACAATGGAGAATATTTCCTTCGCATTATTGTCAGAACTGAGAACTTTTTGCGAAAAATAGTCAGATTTTGCTTTCAGAATAGCGGCTTTATATTCCTGCAAAGCGGTTACAAAGGATAGATAGATAGATAGATAGATAGATATATATAGATAGATAGATAGATAGATAGATAGATAGATAGATAGATAGATAGATAGATAGATAGATAGATAGATAGATAGTTAGATAGATAGATAGATAGATAGATAGATAGATAGATAGATAGATAGATAGATAGATAGATAGATAGATAGATAGATAGATAGAGTGAGGGCGATAGACAGATATATTGATAGAGTGAGGGGCGATAGATAGATAGAGTGAGGGGGATAGATAGACTGAGGGCGATAGATAAAGTGAGGGCGATAGATAGAGAGATTGATAGAGTGAGGGGCGATAGATAGATAGAGTGAGGGGCGATAGATAGATAGAGTGAGGGCGATAGATAGATAGATAGATAGATAGATAGATAGATAGATAGATAGATAGATAGATAGATAGATAGATAGATAGATAGATAGATAGATAGATAGAGTGAGGGCGATAGATAGATAGATAGATAGATAGATAGATAGATAGATAGATAGATAGATAGATAGATAGATAGATAGATAGATAGATAGATAGATAGTGTAATTATGTGGCGTGCAATTATGTGTCACTGAGTGGTATTTGGCGTGTATGTTGCGTTGAGTGCAGTGTAAAGATATAGCATATAATTATGTGGCACTGAGTGGTAGTTGGAGTGTATGTTGTATTGAATGCATTGTAACTATCTGGCGTGTAATTATGTGGCACTGAGCGCAGTGTAATTATGTAGCATATAACTATGTGGCACTGAGTGGTATTATGAGGAGTGTATGTTGTATTCAGTAGAGTGTAATTGTGTGGCGTGTAATTACGTGGCGCTGAGTGGTATTTTGGTTTAAGTGTATGTTGCATTGTAATTATGTAGCATAGAATTATGTGGCACTGAGTGGTATTGTGTGGAGTGTGTGTTGTATTTAGTAGAGTGTAATTATGTGGTGTGTAATTATGTGGCACTGAGTGTTGTTTGGAGTGTATATTTCATTGAGCGCAGTGTAATTATGTAGCATATAATTATGTGGCACTGAGTGGTATTGTGTGGAGTGTATGTTGCATTGAATGCAGTGTAATTATGTAGCATATAATTATGTGGCACTCAGTGGTATTGTGTGGAGTGTGTGTTGCATTCAGTACAGTGTAATTATGTGGTGTGTAATTATGTGACACTGAGTGGTGTTTGGAGTGTATGCTGCATTGAGTGCAGTGTGATTATGTGGTGTGTAATTATGTGGCACTGAGTGGTATTTGGAGTGGTGGTGAAGGTGGTGGTTGTGGATGCGGTGATGGAGGTGGTGGTGGGTGTGGTGGTGGATGTGGTGGTGGATGTTGTTGAATTGGTGGATGTGGTGGTGTTGATGGTGGACATGGTGGTGGTGGGTGGTTGTGGATGGGGTGGTGGTGGACGTGGTGGTGGTGGATGTGATGATGTTGGTGGACATGGTGGTGGTGGATGTAGTGGTGGATGTGGTGGTGGACTTGGTGGTGGACAGTGTGGTGGATGTGGTGGTGGACGTGGTGGTGGTGGACGTGGTAGTGGCCTCATGGTGGATGTGGTGGTGGCCGTGGTGGTGGTGGACATGGTGGTGGTGGTGGACATGGTGGTGGTAGACGTGGTGGTGGATGTGGTGGACATGGTGGTGGTGGATGCAGTGGTGGTGGAGGTGGGTGTGGTGGTGGATGTGGTGTTGGTGGACATGGTGGTGGTGGACATGGTGGTGGTGGACATGTTGGTGGTGGATGTGGTGGATGTGGTGGTGGTTGTGGTGGTTGTGGACTTGGTGGTTGTGGACATGGTGGTTGTGGACGTGGTGGCGGTGGACATGGTGGTGGTGGATGTGGTGGTGGTGGATGTTGTGGTGTTCGTGGTGGACATGGTGGTGGTGGACATGGTGGTGGTGGACATGGTGGTGTTAGTGGCGATGGACGATGTGGTGGTGGTAGACATGGTCGTGGATGTGGTGGTGGTGGAGGTGGGTGTGGTGGTGGACATGGTGGTGGTGGACATGGTGGTGGTGGACGTAGTGATGGTGGACATAGTGGTGGTGGATGTGGTGTTGGTGGACGTGGTGGTGGTGGAGGTGGTGGTTGTGGTGGTGGACATGGTGGTGGTGGTCATGGTGGAGGTGGATGTGGTGGTGGTGTACATGGCGGTGGTGGACATGGTGGTGGTGGTGGACATGGTGGTGGACATGGTGGTGTACATGGTGGTGGTGGTCATGGTGGAGGTGGATGTGGTGGGGGTGTATGTGGCGGTGGTGGACATGGTGGTGGACGTGGTGGTGGTGGTTGTGGTGGTTGTGGACTTGGTGATTGTGGACGTGGTGGTTGTGGACATGGTGGTGGTGGACGTGGTGGTGGATGTGGTGGTGGATGTGGTGGTGTTGGTGGTGGACATGGTGGTGGTGGTGGTGGACGTGGTGGTGGTGGACGTGGTGGTAGTAGTGGTGGTGAATGATGTGGTGGTGTTGGACGTGGTGGTGGACATGGTGGTGGTGGATGTGGTGGTGGTGGAGGTGGGTGTGGTGGTGGACATGGTGGTGGTGGACATGGTGGTGGTGGACATGGTGGTGGTGGACGTAGTGGTGGTGGATTTGGTGGATGTGGTGTTGGTGGACGTGGTGGTGGTGGAGGTGGTGGTTGTGGAAGTGGTGGTTGTGGACATGGTGGTGGTAGACGTGGTGGTGGTGGACGTGGTGGTGGTGGACGTGGTGGTGGAAGTGATGGTGGTGGATGTGGTGGTGTTGGTAGCGGACATAGTGGTGGTGGTCATGGTGGAGGTGGATGTGGTGGTGGTGTACGTGGAGGTGGTGGACATGGTGGTGGTGGTAGATGTGGTGGTGGTGGACGAGGTAGTGGTGGATGTGGTAGTGGTGGATGTGGTGGTGGTGGACGTGGTGGTGGATGTGGTGGATGTGGGGGTTGTGGACATGGTGGTGATGGACGTGGTGGTGGTGGAGGACATGGTGGTGGTGGACATGGTGGTGGTGGACATGGTGGTGGTGGATGTGGTGGTGGTGGTAGTAGTGGTGGAGGTGGTGGTGGTGAAGGTGGGTGTGGTGGATGTAGTGATGGAGGATGTGGTGGTTGTGGATGTTGTGGTGGTGGGTGTGGTGGTGGTGGACATGGTGGTGGTGGACATGGTGGTTGTGGACATGGTGGTGATGGACGTGGTGGTTATGGGCATTGTTGGTGGACATGGTGGTTGTGGACATGGTGGTGGTGGTGGATGTGGTGGTTGTGGTGGTTGTGGACTTGGTGATTGTGGACGTGTGGTTGTGGACATGGTGGTGGTGGACGTGGTGGTGGATGTGGTGGTGGATGTGGTGGTGTTGGTGGTGGACATGGTGGTGGTGGTGGTGGATGTGGTGGTGGTGGACGTGGTGGTAGTAGTGGTGGTGGATGATGTGGTGGTGTTGGACGTGGTGGTGGACATGGTGGTGGTGGATGTGGTGGTGGTGAAGGTGGGTGTGGTGGTGGACATGGTGGTGGTGGACATGGTGGTGGTGGACATGGTGGTGGTGGGCGTAGTGGTGGTGGATGTGGTGGATGTGGTGTTGGTGGACATGGTGGTGGTGGAGGTGGTGGTTGTGGAAGTGGTGGTTGTGGACATGGTGGTGGTAGACATGGTGGTGGTGGACGTGGTGGTGGTGGACGTGGTGGTGGAAGTGGTGGTGGTGGATGTGGTGGTGTTGGTGGTGGACATAGTGGTGGTGGTGGATGTGGTGGTGGTGTACGTGGCGGTGGTGGACATGGTGGTGGTGGTAGATGTGGTGGTGGTGGACGAGGTAGTGGTGGAAGTGGTAGTGGTGGATGTGGTGGTGGTGGACGTGGTGGTGGATGTGGTGGATGTGAGGGTTGTGGACATGGTGGTGATGGACGTGGTGGTGGTGGAGGACATGGTGGTGGTGGACATGGTGGTGGTGGACATGGTGGTGGTGGATGTGGTGGTGGTGGTAGTAGTGGTGGATGTGGTGGTGGTGAAGGTGGGTGTGGTTGATGTAGTGATGGTGGATGTGGTGGATGTTGTGGTGGTGGGTGTGGTGGTGGTGGACATGGTGGTGGTGGACATGGTGGTTGTGGACATGGTGGTGATGGACGTGGTGGTGATGGGCATTGTTGGTGGTGGACATGGTGGTTGTGGACATGGTGGTGGTGGACATGGTGGTGGTGGATGTGGTGGACATGGTGGTGGTGGATGTGTTGGATGTGGTGGTGGAGGATGTGGTGGTGGTGGTAGTGGAGGTGGACGTGGTGGTGGTGGATGTGGTGGTGGAGATGGTGGTGGTGGATGTGGTGGTGTTGGTGGTGGACATGGTGGTGGTGGTCATGGTGATGGTGGATGTGGTGGTGGTGTACGTGATGGTGGTGGACATGGTGGTGGTAGACGTGGTAGTGGTGGATGTGGTAGTGGTGGATGTGGTGGTGGTGGACGTGGTAGTGGATGTGGCGGATGTGGGGGTTGTGGACATGATGGTGATGAACGGGTGGTGGTGGAGAACGTGGTGGTGGTGGACATGGTGGTGGTGGATGTGGTGGTGGTGGTAGTGGTGGTGGATGTGGTGGTGGTGAAGGTGGGTGTGGTGGATGTAGTGGTGGTGGATGTGGTGGTGGTGGATGTGGTGGTGGGTGTGGTGGTGGTGGACATGGTGGTGGTGGATGTGGTTGTTTGCGACATTGTTGGTGGTGGACATGGTGGTTGTGGACATGGTGGTTGTGGACATGGTGGTGGTGGATGTGGTGGACATGGTGGTGGTGGTTGTGTTGGTGTTGGATGTAGTGATGGTGGATGTGGTGGTGGTGGTGGTAGTGGCGGTGGACGTGGTGGTGGTGGGTGTGGTGGTGGAGGTGGGTGTGGTGGTGGTGGTGGTTGATGTGGTGGTGCTGGACATGGTGGCAGTGGATGTAGTGGTGGTGGACATGGTGGTGGTGGACATAGTGGTGGTGTATGTGGAGGTGGTGGTGGACGTGGTGGAGGAGGTGATTGTGGACGTGGTGGTGGTGGACATGGTGGTGGTGGACGTGGTGGTGGGCATGGTGGTGGTAGAAGTGGTGGTGGATGTTGTGGTGGTGGTGGTGGATGTGGTGGTGGTGGATGTGGTGGTGGTGGACATGGTGGTGGTGGATGTAGTGGTGGTGGACATGGTGGTGGACATTGTGATTGTGGACGTGGTGGTGGTGGACATGGTGGTGGTGGATGTGGTGGTGGGCATGGTGGTGGTGGATGTGGTGGTGGATGTTGTGGTGGTGGTGGATGTGGTGGTGATGGACATGGTGGTGATGGACGTGGTGGTGGTGGACGTGATGGTGGTGGATGTGGTGGACATGGTGGTTGTGGACATGGTGGTGATGGAAGTGGTGCTGGTGGACGTGGTGGTGGTGGATGTGGTGGTTTTGGTGGTGGACATGGTGGTGGTGGTCACGTTGGAGGTGGATGTGGTGGTGGTGTATGTGGTGGTGTTGGACATGGTGGTGGTGGATGTGGTGGTGGTGGACGTGATAGTGGTGGATGTGGTGGTGGACGTGGTAGTGGTGGATGTGGTAGTGGTGGACGTGGTGGTGGTGGACGTGGTAGTGGACGTGGTGGAAGTGGGGGTTGTGGACATGGTGGTGATGAACATGGTGTTGGTGGAGAACGTGGTGGTGGTGGACATGGTGGTGGTAGATGTGGTGGTGGTGGTAGTGGTGGTGGATGTGGTGGTGGTGAAGGTGGGTGTGGTGGATGTAGTGGTAGTGGATGTGGTGGATTTGGTGGTGGGTGAGGTGGTGGTGGACATGGTGGTGGTGGTTGTGGACATTGTTGGTGGTGGACATGGTGGTTGTGGACCTGGTGGTGGTGAACATGGTAGTGGTGGATGCGGTGGACATTGTGATGGTGGATGTGTTGGTGTTGGATGTGGTGATGGTGGATGTGGTGGTGGTGGTAGTGGGGGTGGATGTGGTGGTGGTGGGTGTGGTGGTGGAGGTGGGTGTGGTGGTGGTGGTGGTTGATGTGGTGGTGCTGGACATGGTGGTAGTGGGCGTAGTGGTGGTGGACATGGTGGTGGTGGACGTAGTGATGGTGTATGTGGTGGTGGTGGTGGACGTGGTGGTGGCGGTGGTGGATGTGGTGGTGGTGGAGGTGGTGATTGTGGATGTGGTGGTGGTGGACATGGTGGTGGTGGACGTAGTGGTGGTGTATGTGGTGGTGGTGGTGGACGTGATGGTGGTGGATGTGGTGGTGGTGGAGGTGGTGATTGTGGACATGGTGGTGGTGGACATGGTGGTGGTGGACGTGATGGTGGTGGGCATGGTGGTGGTGGGCGTGGTGGTGGTGGGCGTGGTGGTGGTGGACTTGGTGGTGGTGGGCATGGTGGTGGTGGGCGTGGTGGTGGTGGACGTGGTGGTGGTGGATGTGGTGGTGGTGGTGGATGTTGTGGTGGTGGTGGTGGATGTGGTGGTGGTGGACATGGTGGTGGTGGATGTAGTGGTGGTGGACATGGTGGTGGACATGGTGGTTGACATGTTGGCGGTGAACATGGCGGTGGTGGATGCAGTGGACATTGTGGTGGTGGATGTGTTGGTGTTGGATGTGGTGATGGTGGATGTGGTGGTGGTGGTAGTGGGGGTGGACGTGGTGGTGGTGGGTGTGGTGGTGGAGGTGGGTGTGGTGGTGGTGGTGGTTGATGTGGTGGTGCTGGACATGGTGGTAGTGGGCGTAGTGGTGGTGGACATGGTGGTGGTGGACGTAGTGGTGGTATATGTGGTGGTGGTGGTGGATGTGGTGGTGGTGGATGGGGTGATTGTGGATGTGGTGGTGGTGGATATGGTGGGGGTGGACGTAGTGGTGGTGTATGTGGTGGTGGGGGTGGACGTGATGGTGGTGGTGGTGGATGTGGTGGTGGAGGTGGTGATTGTGGACATGGTGGTGGTGGACATGGTGGTGGTGGACATGATGGTGGTGGGCATGGTGGTGGTGGGTGTGATGGTGGTGGGCGTGGTGGTGGTGGACTTGGTGGTGGTGGGCGTGGTGGAGGTGGGCGTGGTGGTGGTGGACGTGGTGGTGGTGGACATGGTGGTGGTGGATGTAGTGGTGGTGGACATGGTGGTGGACATGGTGGTTGCGGACATGGTGGTTATGGACATGGTGGTGATGGATGTGGTGGTGGTGGACGTGATGGTGGTGGATGTGGTGGTTGTGGACATGGTGGTGATGGACGTGGTGGTGGTGGATGTGGTGGTTTTGGTGGTGGACATGGTGGTGGTGGTCATGATGGAGGTGTATGTCGTGGTGGTGTATGTGGTGGTGGTGGACATGGTGGTGGTGGTGGACGTGGTGGTGGTGGATGTGGTGGTGGTGGACATGGTAGTGGTGGATGTGGTGGTGGACGTGATGGTGGTGGATGTGGTGGACGTGGTGGTTGTGGACATAGTGGTGATGGATGTGGTGGTGGTGGACGTGTTGGTGGTGGACATGGTGGTGGTAGATGTGGTGGTGGATGTGGTGGACATGGTGGTGGATGTGGTGGTGGTGGACGTAGTGGTGGTGGATGTAGTGATGGTGGATGTGGTGGTGGTGCTGTAGGTGCTGATTGTAGACGTGGTGGTGGTAGATGTGGTGGTGGTGGATGGGGTGGTGGTGGATGTGGTGGTGGTGGATGTTGTGGTGGTGGTTGTGGGTGTGGTGAATGTGGTGGTGGTGGACATGGTGGTGGATGTAGTGGTGGTGGACATAGTGGTGTTGGATGTGGTGGTGGTGTATGTGGTGGTGGACATGGTGGTGGTGGGTGTGGTGGTGCTGGACATGGTGGTGGTGGACGTAGTGGTGGTGTATGTGGTGGTGGTGGTGGACGTGATGGTGGTGGTGGTGGATGTGGTGGTGGTGGAGGTGGTGATTGTGGACATGGTGGTGGTGGACATGGTGGTGGTGGATGTGATGGTGGTGGGCATGGTGGTGGTGGGCGTGGTGGTGGTGGGCATGGTGGTGGTGGACTTGGTGGTGGTAGGCGTGGTGGTGGTGGATGTGGTGGTGGTGGACATGGTGGTGGTGGATGTAGTGGTGGTGGACATGGTGGTGGACATGGTGGTGGACATGTTGGCGGTGAACATGGCGGTGGTGGATGCGGTGGACATTGTGGTGGTGGATGTGTTTGTGTTGGATGTGGTGATGGTGGATGTGGTGGTGGTGGTAGTGGGGGTGGACGTGGTGGTGGTGGGTGTGGTGGTGGAGATGGGTGTGGTGGTGCTGGACATGGTGGTAGTGGGTGTAGTGGTGGTGGACACGGTGGTGGTGGACGTAGTGGTGGTGTAGGTGGTGGTGGTGGTGGTGGTGGACGTGGTGGTGGTGGAGGTGGTGATTATGGATGTGGTGTTGGTGGACATGGTGGGGGTGGACGTAGTGGTGGTGTATGTGGTGGTGGTGGTGGACGTGATGGTGGTGGATGTGGTGGTGGTGGAGGTGGTGATTGTGGACATGGTGGTGGTGGACATGGTGGTGGTGGACATGATGGTGGTGGGCATGGTGGTGGTGAGCGTGGTGGTGGTGGGCGTGGTGGTGGTGGACTTGGTGGTGGTGGGCGTGGAGGTGGTGGGCGTGGTGGTGGTGGACGTGGTGGTGGTGGATGTGGTGGTGGTAGTGGATGTTGTGGTGGTGGTGGTGGATGTGGTGGTGGTGGACATGGTGGTGGTGGATGTAGTGGTGGTGGACATGGTGGTGGACATGGTGGTGGACATGGTGGTTGTGGACATGGTGGTTATGGACATGGTGGTGATGGATGTGGTGGTGGTGGACGTGATGGTGGTGGATGTGGTGGACGTGGTGGTTGTGGACATGGTGGTGATGGACGTGGTGGTGGTGGATGTGGTGGTGGTGGATGTGTTGGTTTTGGTGGTGGACATGGTGGTGGTGGTCATGATGGAGGTGGATGTGGTGGTGGTGTATGTGGTGGTGGTGGACATGGTGGCGGTGGTGGATGTGGTGGTGGTGGACGTGGTGGTGGTGGACATGGTAGTGGTGGATGTGGTGGTGGACGTGATGGTGGTGGATGTGGTGGACGTGGTGGTTGTGGACATAGTGGTGATGGATGTGGTGGTGGTGGACGTGTTGGTGGTGGACATGCTGGTGGTAGATGTGGTGGTGGATGTGGTGGACATGGTGGTGGATGTGGTGGTGGTGGACGTAGTGGTGGTGGATGTAGTGATGGTGGATGTGGTGGTGGTGCTGTAGGTGCTGATTGTAGACGTGGTGGTGGTAGATGTGGTGGTGGTGGACGGGGTGGTGGTGGATGTGGTGGTGGTGGATGTTGTGGTTGTGAGTGTGGTGAATGTGGTGGTGGTGGACATGGTGGTGGATGTAGTGGTGGTGGACATAGTGGTGTTGGATGTGGTGGTGGACATGGTGGTGGTGGGTGTGGTGGTGCTGGACATGGTGGTGGTGGACATGGTGGACGTGGTGGTTGTGGACATGGTGGTGATGGACGTGGTGGTGATGGACATTGTTGGTGGTGGACATGGCGGTGGTGGACATGGTGATGGATGTGGTGGACATGGTGGTGGATGTGGTGGATGTGGTGGTGGTGAATGTGGTGGTGGTGAATGTGGTGGTAGGGGTGGTGGATGTGGTGGTGGACGTGGTGGTGGTGGAGGTGGGTGTGGTGGTGGTGGACGTGGTGGTTCTGGACATGGTGGCAGTGGACGTAGTGGTGGTGGACATGGTGGTGGTGGATGTAGGGGTGGTGAATGTGGTGGTGGTGGATGTGGTGGTGGTGAATGTGCTGGATGTGGTGGAGGTGGGTGTGGTGGTGGTGGTGGATTTGGTGGTGGTGGATGTAGTAGTGGTGGATGTAGTGGTGGTGGATGTGGTGGTGGACATGGTGGTGGTGGATGTGGTGGTGGTGGACATGGTGGTGGTGGACTTGGTGGTGGTGGATGTGGTGGTGGATGTTGTGGTGGTGGTGAATGTGAATGTGGTGGACGTTGTGGTGGTGGACATGGTGGTGGTGGAAGTAGTGGTGGTGAATGTGGTGGTGGTGGACGTAGTGGTGGTGGATGTGGTGGTGGTGGATGTGGTGGTGGATGTGGTTGTGGTGGGTGTGGTGGTAATGTTGGACATGGTGGTGGTGGACGTTGTGGATGTGGTGCTTATGGACGTGGTGGTGATGGACGTGGTGGTAGTGGTGGACATGGTGGTGGGAGATGTGGTGGTGGATGTGGTGGACATGGTGGTGGTGGATGTGGTGGATGTGGTGGTGGTGGTAGTAGTGGTGGATTTGGTGGTGGTGGTGCTGGGTGTGGTGGTGGTGGTAGTGGTGGATCTGGTGGTGGTGGACATGGTGGTGGTGGATGTGGTGGGCATAGTGGTGGAGGATGTAGTGATGGTGGATGTGGTGGTGGTGGAGGTGGAGGTGGTGATTGTGGACATGGTGGTGGTGGACATGGTAGTGGTGGACGTGGTGGGCGTGGTGGTGGTGGACGTGGTGGTGGTGGATGTGGTGGTGGATGTTGTGGTGGTGATGGATGTGGTGGTGGTGGATGTGGTGGTGGACATAGTGGTGGTGGATGTAGTGGTGGTGGATGTGGTGGTGGACGTCGTGGTTGTGTACATGGTGGTGATGGACATGGTTGTGATGGACGTGGTGGTGGTGGATGTGATGGTGGTGGATGTGGTGGACATGGTGGTTTTGGACATGGTGGTGATGAATGTGGTGGTGGTGGAAGTGGTGGTGGTGGATGTGGTGGTGGTAGACGTGGTGGTGTATGTGGTGGACATGGTGGTGGAAGTGGTGGACATGGTGGTGGTGGTGGACTTGGTGGTGGATGTGGAGGACATGGTGGTGGTGGACATGGTGGTGGTGGATGTGGTGGTGATGGATGTGGTGGTGGTGGTAGTGGTGGTGGTGGACATGGTGGTGGTGGACGTAGTGGTGGTGGATGCAGTGGTAGCGGATCTGGTGGTGGTGGACGTGGTGGTGGTGGTCATGGATGTGGTGGATGTCATGGTGGATGTGGTGGTGGTGGACGTGGTGGTGGATGTGGTTGTGGTGGTGGAGGTGGGTGTGGTGGTGGTGGATGTGAAGGTGATGGACATGGTGGACGTGGTGGTTGTGGACATGGTGGTGATAGACGTGGTGGTGATGGACGTGGTGGTGATGGATGTGGTGGTGATGGACATTGTTGGTGGTGCATGTGGTTGTGGACGTGATGGCGGATTTTGTGGTGTGTGTGGTGGTGGTGGACGTGGTGGTGGTGGACATGGTGGTGGTGGATGTGGTTATAGATGTGGTAGTTGTGGACATGGTGGTGATGGGCGTGGTGGTGGTGGACGTGGTAGTGGTGGATGTGGTGGACGTGGTGGTTGTGGACATGGTGGTGATGGACTTGGTGGTGGTGGACGTGGTTGTGGTGTACATGGTGGTGGATGTGGTGGACATGGTGGTGGATGTGGTGGACATGGTGGTGGTGGACATGGTGGTGGTGGTGGATGTCATGGTAATGGTAGTAGTGGTAGACGTGGTGGTGGACATTGTGGTGGTGGTGCTAGGTGTGGTGGTGGTGGACCTGGTGGTGGTGGATGTGGTGGTTGTGGACATGGTGGTGATGGACGTGGTGGTGGTTGACGTGGTTGTGGTGTACATGGTGGTGGATGTGGTGGACATGGTGGTGGATGTGGTGGACATGGTGGTGGTGGACGTGGTGGTGGTGGTGGATGTGGTGGTAGTAGTGGTGGATGTGATGGTGGACATTGTGGTGGTGGTGCTGGGTGTGGTGGTGGTGGATGTGGTGGTGGATGTGGTGGACATGGTGGTGGTGGATGTGGTGGTGGTGATAGTGGTGGGGGACATGGTGGTGGTGCTGGCCATGGTGGTGGTGCTGGCCATGGTGGTGGTGTTGGACGTGGTGATGGTGGACATGGTGGAGGACGCAGTGGTGGTGGTGGTGGATGTGGTGGTGGTGGATGTGGTGGTGGTGGATGTGTTGGTGGATGTGGTGGATGTGGTGGTGGTGTTGGACATGGTGGTGGTGGGTGGTGGATGTGGTGGTGGTGGACGTGGTGGTGGTGGTCATGGACGTGGTGTTGGTGGATGTTGTGTTGGTGGATGTGGTGGTGGTGGATGTGGTGGTGGACGTGGTGGTGGATGTGGTGGTGGTGGTGGAGGTGGGTGTGGTGGTGGTGGATGTGGTGGTGGACGTGGTGGTTGTGGACATGGTGGTGATGGACGTGGTGGTAATGGACGTGGTGTGATGGACGTGCTGGTGATGGATGTGGTGGTGATGGACATTGTTGGTGGTGGACATGGTGGTGGTGGACATGGTGGTGATGGACGTGGTGGTGGTTGACGTGGTTGTGGTGTACATGGTGGTGGATGTGGTGGACAAGGTGGTGGATGTGGTGGACATGGTGGTGGTGGACGTGGTGGTGGTGGTGGATGTGGTGGTAGTAGTGGTGGATGTGGTGGTGGACATTGTGGTAGTGGTGCTGGGTGTGGTGGTGGTGGATGTGGTGGTGGATGTGGTGGACATGGTAGTGGTGGATGTGGTGGTGGTGGATGTGGTGGTGGTGATAGTGGTGGGGGACGTGGTGGTGGTGCTGGCCATGGTGGTGGTGCTGGCCATGGTGGTGGTGTTGGACGTGGTGGTGGTGGACATGGTGGAGGACGTAGTGGTGGTGGACGTATTGGTGGTGGTGGTGGATGTGGTGGTGGTGGATGTGGTGGTGGATGTGGTGGTGGTGAAAGTGGTGGGGGACGTGGTGGTGGGGCTGGCCATGGTGGTGGTGCTGGCCATGGTGGTGGTGTTGGACGTGGTGGTGGTGGACATGGTGGAGGACGTAGTGGTGGTGGACGTAGTGGTGGTGGTGGTGGATGTGGTGGTGGTGGATGTGTTGGTGGATGTGTTGGTGGATGTGGTGGTGGTGGATGTGGTGGTGGTGTTGGACATGGTGGTGGTGGGTGGTGGATGTGGTGGTGGTGGACGTGGTGGTGGTGGTCATGGACGTGGTGTTGGTGGATGTGGTGTTGGTGGATGTGGTGGTGGTGGATGTGGTGGTGGACGTGGTGGTGGATGTGGTGGTGGTGGTGGTGGAGGTGGGTGTGGTGGTGGTGGATGTGGTGGTGGACGTGGTGGTTGTGGACATGGTGGTGATGGACGTGGTGGTGATGGACGTGGTGGTGATGGACGTGGTGTTAATGGACGTGGTGGTGATGGATGTGGTGGTGATGGACATTGTTGGTGGTGGACATGGTGGTGGTGGACATGGTGGTGGTGGATGTGGTGGTGGTGATAGTGGTGGGGGACATGGTGGTGGTGCTGGCCATGGTGGTGGTGCTGGCCATGGTGGTGGTGTTGGACGTGGTGGTGGTGGACATGGTGGAGGACGTGGTGGTGGATGTAGTGGTGGTGGTGGTGGATGTGGTGGTGGTGGATGTGGTGGTGGATGTGGTGGTGGTGGATGTGTTGGTGGATGTGTTGGTGGATGTGGTGGTGTGGATGTGGTGGTGGTGTTGGACATGGTGGTGGTGGATGTGGTGGTGGTGGACGTGGTGGTGGTGGTCATGGACGTGGTGTTGGTGGATGTGGTGTTGGTGGATGTGGTGGTGGACGTGGTGGTGGATGTGGTGGTGGTGGTGGAGGTGGGTGTGGTGGTGGTGGATGTAGTGGTGGACGTGGTGGTGATTGACATGGTGGTGATGGACGTGGTGGTGATGGACGTGGTGGTGATGGACATTGTTGGTGGTGGACATGGTGGTGGTGGACATGGTGGTGATGGACGTGGTGGTGGTTGACGTGGTTGTGGTGTACATGGTGGTGGATGTGGTGGACATGGTGGTGGATGTGGTGGACATGGTGGTGGTGGATGTGGTCGTGGTGGTGGATGTGGTGGTAGTAGTGGTGGATGTGGTGGTGGACATTGTGGTGGTGGTGCTGGGTGTGGTGGTGGTGGATGTGGTGGACATGGTGGTGGTGGATATTGTGGTGGTGGTGGATGTGGTGGTGGGTTTGGTGGTGGTGGACGTGGTGGTGGTGGAGGTGGGTGTGGTGGTGGACATGGTGGTGCTGGACATGGTGGTAGTGGATGTTGTGGTGGTGGACATGGCGGTAGTGGACGTAGTGGTGGTGGATGTGGTGGTGGTGGATGTGGTGGTGGTGGATATGGTGGTGGTGGATGTGGTGGTGGAGGATGTGGTGGTGGATGTGGTGGTGGTGGTGAGTGGTGGACGTTGTGGTGGTGGAGATGGGTGTGGTGGTGGTGGTGGACATGGTGGTGGTGGACGAGTGGTGGTGGATGTAGTGGTGTTGGATGTGGTGGATGTGGTGGTGGTGGAGGTGGTGATTGTGGACGTGGTGGTGGCAGACGTGGTGGTGGTGGACATGGTGGTGGTGGACGTGGTGGTGGTGGATGTGGTGGTGGATGTTGTGGTGAGTGTGGTGGTGGTGGTGGACATGGTGGTGGTGGACATAGTGGTGGTGGATATGGTGGTGGTGGATGTAGTGGTGGTGGATGTGGTGGTGGATGTGGTGGTGGACGTGGTGGTGGTTGGTGTGGTGGTGGTGGACGTGGTGGTGGTGGACGTGGTGGTTATGGACGTGGTGGTGAGGGATGTGGTGGTGGTGGACGTGGTGGTGGTGGACATGCTGGTGGTGGACATGCTGGTGGTGGACGTGGTGGCTCTGCTGAACATATATTCAAATAACTTTGTGATGTCCTGCATTCTCTTCTGCGAACTTCTCTTTCCTGAACCCCTCTTTCCCGCCTCTTTCAGCCCCACAAATAGTCCACATCCTCTTCCCGCTGTTGCATATCCTCTTTTAAGATCTTGGCTCGGCAGCACGTGCTGTCTCAAAGAGACTGTTGTATTCAATATGTTGGCTTCAACCTACCCATAGCGTTTCCCTTTCCTGGCTCCATCATTGCTCTCATATTCTTTCTCCCCATTTGTCCATGTCAGGCATGCCTCTTCCTGTGCCTAGCCCTCCCAGAGAGCATGGACCAATTACTACTATCCATCCACTGCTCCCATTTTTGGAACTGTTTAGGAACTACTTTTTTCTTTGTTTAAAAGCACTTTATAAGAGTGCTCTTGTTTTCACTCACTCCAAGCTCTGTTTCTGTTAATAGGTCTGTAAATCTTGTTCCATCTCGAAACATTTACTGTGGATTTAAGACTTAGGTCAAATATCATACGCTGTTTTCTTAGGTGTTCTTGCTTCGAAAGGTATTTTGTATGAACCACACAATTTTTCCCAAATAACAAAATATTTTTTTTTCGTTTAAGGCTTTGCTCTAAACTAATTTCCTGTGCTGCGATTCATTGAATGGTTGCTAATTATGAAAACTGATATATTCACTTCTTTATAGTAATATTTGCTAAAAAATTATGAATCATAAGGTAAATCAAGAGCGTATGAGAATTCAAAGGCATTTCCCACAAAGTAAACTGGTTATGAGTTCTTGAGTGCAGCTGGTAAACCAAAGCCAACTGCACAGTGTGGCTGGTATGTTGGCATTGTCAAGGCACGTTGGCATCCTAATGCCAATTTATCTCATTTTCATTAAAAACATAATCTAAACGAGTTGCACACTGTCAGACCATAAGATTTTCTTTTAGTAAGAACTGTAAAATTTGTTCATAAAAATCATATTGTAAACATTTGCGTTCTGGGGTCTATCGTATTGACCCAATTCAGTGTTGGCTGCAATGAGGCACAGTGCACTGCACCTACCAATGCGGACAATTGTGTTTATTTACTATGCTGCCGACTTTCCTCTTAGACGTGTTTCCGAGGGTTGGGTTCGTTTTTCATCGCCATTCTCTCCTAAGAACAATGAAAAAGTCACTCTGCAAAGTTTTTCAGGTCAGCTTGCAATGCTCCAGTTCTCTATGATTTCAGGCACTCCTAAACCTCATAGAAACAATCGCAATGGACCGCACACCGATAGCCCCTCCTCTGGATCGCCCCTAGGGACTCTGGTACATGGAGTTCTTGAGTGGTTCACCCCAGTGGGTGCAAGTAGGTACTTGTTGAACTGATGATCTCTAGACCCGATACATGTCCCGGGTTTTTGGATATCGCCCGAGACATGGCTCGGGTTTCGGGATAACTTCCCTCATCAGTAGAGAAAATAAACCTCATGTTCACATGGATGTTAAGAAGGAGTCGAGCATTTTACAGTCTTTTCATCAGTTGTTAAACCCAGTTTTACTGTTCTTTTTCCCTAAGCTTGATTAAATTCACTGTTAAGTGAACAAAATCCAGCCCCTCTGTGCAAGTACATTTTAATTTTCAAAAGCATGATATCCATCAACACATATTGCATCTTTTTTCTTTGTTTAAGAGCACTTTACACCAGTGCTTATGTTTACACTCGCTCCCAACTCCGTTCCTGTAAATCCTCTTCTTATTTGCTGTGCATTCAAAGACCGAGGTCAAATGCCAGATGCTATTTTCTTAGGTGTTCTTGCTACGAAAAAAGAACATTTGTAGTTATTTATTTAGTATGAACCAAATGATTTTGCCTAAATAACAAAATATATATTTTTTGTTTAGAGCTTTGCGCTAACCCAATTTCCTCTGCTGATTCTTTGAATAGTTGCTAATTTTGAAAACTCACATATTCACGTCTTTATAGTGATATTTGCTAATAATAAATGAAAAATCTTAGGTAAATAAAGAGCGTATGGGAATTCGAAGGCATATTTCTCACAAAGTAAACTGATTAGGAGTTCTACAGTGCAGCTGGTAAAACAATGCCAGCTGCACAGTGTGGCTGGTATGTCGGCATTGTTGGGTGCACATTGGCTACCTAATGTACATTTTTCTCGTTTTCATCACAAGCATAGTTTAAACAAGTTGCACACTGTCAGACCATAAATATTAATTTAGTCAGAACTGTAAAATGTATTTTTTTTAATCATATTGTAAACATTTGCATTCTGGGATCTAACAAACTGAGTCAATTTGGTCTCGACTGCAACAAGGCTGGTGAAATTTCCACGTGAGTCTCAAAGAAGACGCTTCTTGCTTTTACAGATTGTGCATAATTGAAACTACTCACTGCAGCTGCCAACGTGGATAATCACTTTTATATTTACTATGCCGCTAACTTTCCTCTTAGATGTGTTTCCAAGCGTTTGTATGTTTTCGTCGCCTTTCTCTCCTAAGAACAAACAATGAGATAGTTGCTGTGAGGTTTTTCAGTCAGTTTGCAATCTTCCAGGTCTCTGTCTGTGATTTCGGCCACTCGTAAACCTCACATTCACATGCTACTGTTGTTGCCTAGCCATGATTAATTCTACTGTTAAGCAAACAGAATCCAGCCCCTCTGTGAGCCTACATTTAATTGTTCGAAAGAATGATGCAAATATTTACGTGGTACGGACTCTGTCCACCAACACATACTGTTGTATCTTGTCTAAGTTTACACATTTGCTTATGCAGAGCAAGAAATTGTAAGGTATGTTGTATTACATATGGTATCAGTTCAATGTTATCATCAAAGTGAAATACATCAACACCATTCTGACCACAATGCTTTTGGGGTCTTGGCTAGACAGAGCATGCGTTGTCTTTAAGACACTGTTGTATTCAATGTGTGGGCTTCAGCCAGCCCATAGGCTTCCCATTTTCTTGCTCCATTGTTGCTCTCGTATTCGTTCTTTCCATTTGTCCATGACATGCATGCTTCATGCCTCGTCCAGTGTTTAGCCCTCCAGGAGAGCATGGACCAATTACTAATAGCAAATCCACTGCTCTCATTTTAGGAGCTGTTTTAGGAACTACTTTTTTCTTTGTTTAAGAGCACATCTCATGAGTGCTCATGTTTTCATTCACACTGAGCTCTGTTTCTGTAAACAGGCCTGTAAATCTTGTTTGTATCTCATCACATTTGCTGGGCATTCAAAAACTGAGATCATATGTCAGATGCTGTTTTCCGAGGGTCCCCGGTTCTTTTTTTGTCTTTGACTTCAAAGTGAGAAGATTTTTGAAAATGTATTTCTCTGTGTTGCTTGTCAGTCTCCACAACCCCCTCCTGCATCGCTGCTTTATCCATCCCCACCACTCCCTCATTGCTGCTTGCTGACGCTCTTGTTGACAATCTTAATTATGTAAAATTTCATAATCTACAATGACCGCGATGTGTGTATTAGAAGCAGGGTTGCATCGATGAATACTCATCCAGTCCGTCTTCTGTTTCCATGGGCAATAGAGCCTCCAGTCTGTTCCTCAAGATGCTGCATTCCTGCGACACCCACACCTACCCACGTTTTTTTCCGACCAACTGGGAACATGGCGACTGGTTAGTCCGGGCGTGTGCTCTCTCCATGAACCTCCGGACTTTGTTTCAAGAATTCTCGTTTTTCTGAATGCCCTGAGCCAAGGAAACTATATGGGATTCATTGTTTAATTGCTCAATTTGCATGCTCTCATTCTTACCTCTGCTTTTAGTGTCTCATATCCTTGACGAACAGGCGGTGCGGGCTGCAGTCACTAAGCCACCGCTGGGGTGTGGAATAGAACCAGCTCAGCTGTGATGGCGGCGGCTGTGGCGGCGGCCGCTGTTTGCTTTCCGTTTTTGACGTCTTTGCCATCTTTGCTGCACTGTGAGACTAGTGCCATTTGCGACATTTCTTTTTAGGTCTCGGACTAGCGTCGCACTGCGCAGCAGTGTGGGCTGAGCTCCGAGATTTTATGATTTCGAGATGTTTTCTACAGTGGGGCTTCAACCCGCCCCTCTTCTCCATTGGTTGGCTTCCTAAACGGAGGCCAGCCATTGGAGGAGAGGGGCGTCACTCCATTCAAGCCTCTTCTTTTTCAGATCCAGGGGCGTTTCTCTCTCGTCTTTGGATTTTTTAAGCCCCGTCCCTTTTCTAGTGGTTGGCGTTTGTGGGCTTTTTCTTTTTAATACGGAAAGAATGTGCTTTGAGGTGACAGCAATACTTTGGACGTCAAAGTCATCCTGAGGTGGGTGGGGTCGTGATTTGGTGTGGCAGTTGTCATTTAATGTTACAGAAAGCTCTGTCCGGAGGACACGGTTTCGAACTAAAATCTAGGACTATAAATCGGGCGCGGTTATCCATCTTCCACCCACTTTCTGTTTCAATTGGAAGCAGCTGTTTGTCCTCTTTCTATTTCAGTCTATCTTGCATGTTGTTACTGTATGGCTAAGGCGCTCAGACTCCTGACATTGCTGGTCCCAGTCGGTGTGCAGAAACGGAAGCAGCTCATGGAGCCCCTGCTGAGAGGGAGGTTATTAAAGCACGAGCGCTTTCTGTGCGTTCTGAGCCCAGGCAGGCTGGAGAAAGAGGGTGGCTGGGGCAATGGCGGAGAAGAGCTGTGAGATGAATGGGCCGGTGGCGTCAGTGTGCCGGCGCTTCGCCGGGCCTCCACCTGGGAACAGGTGGCCGCTCCCTTGCAGCGTCTCCAAGTGGGTGCGCCTCAACGTTGGTGGCACCTACTTTCTCACCACCTGACAGACACTGTGCAGGGATCCTAAGTCCTTCCTGTTCCGCCTGTGCCAGGCCGACCCCGACCTAGACTCCGACAAGGTAGGCGGTGTAGCTAGTCAACTGGATGAGTGGGCGGAGGGAGGGCACCTGAGGACAACTGTTGGCGCTGGGCACTGGCACCCCTTGGAGATGGGCCTAGTGAGGGCACAGTTTCAAACAGTGGGTACGGCACTAAGGAAGGAGGTTGTGACTTCTGGCGGAATATTATTTGGATGTCGTTATAGTAGACATGCAGAAAATAATTCGTAAAGCAGGGGTATGTTGATGGAGAAAGGGAGCCTGATAAGGGCACTCAGTGTTTCAGACTGTGCGGAGATGGTGGACCGTGGATGGCTCGGATATGGTGGTGGTTGTGGTGCCTCAGTGGACTGACATAATGAAAAGTTCTTGTGACTAGGTGTCGCTATTGTAAGTAGGGGTGACAGTTGCATTCGCCTCAAAGGCGTTTAGAGGTGTTGCACTGTATTGATATTGGCAGGCAGTAAATCGCAAGAGGCTTGTGGAGATTAAGGTTTATGTCGTCAAAAATGGCTAAAAATTTGGTCTTTTTACGCGTTGTCACAAGTGTTGTCCAGTTTGAACGTCTCTACAGAGATCTCGCATTGAAATGGTCTAAATTAAAACATTCACGAAGGTAGCATCACTAGGATCAAAGTGACAACCGTGTTGTGTTGTTGCACATATTTTGGACTCTCAATGTTGGTAAATGGGCTGCTCGAGCGGGTGCGGAAAACCTGAAACCCAAATCTGATAATGAATTCAGAGGCATATTTGGGAGACCCTTATGTAACAAGTGATGAGGGCGTGGTTAGTTGCCTGTGCAATACTTGACTGGCGGAAAGCACACAGATGTTAATGTACAGTGTAGGTGCACTTTATTTTCAGTTTTCTCTAACTTCATCTCACTCAAGCAAATTTGTTTATACTGCATGGCAAGTGCTGGTATTCTGTAGTGAGATTTGGTCATGAAAGAAACGTGCTTCAACCAATTACCAAATCCAATGGCACACATGAGCCACATCGCACTTTAAACATGTGAGGAGGATGGACTTGTGTGGTACCCTGCCTCCAAGGCCTAGTGGGACCGTATACTCAGCTATACATTCAGAATTACATGCAGAATTAATCATGAGCTCAATAAACTCAGTTGTAGTGTCAAGGTTTGCAACGGATCTATGACAGAATTTCGACAGACAGAATTTCGACCTACACAAATATCGGCGTAATTATATCGATAGCAAAAATATCGACGCCCTATGTACAACATGGTAAGTACCAAAATATCGAAAAAATAATATCGATGTTAAAAATATCGTTGTTAAATATATCGATTTTTTTAAATTTAAAATAACATAAAAAATACTGTAAATAATACTTATTAATTACTTAAACATATTTAAATAAATGTAATAATGTTAAAAAAAAAAAATAATACATATTTAATTTAAAAAATAATAATTAAAAATCATATATAATATATAATTACTTAACAATAATTACTATTCCCACTCCAGTGGGTGCAACAGTAGGGAAAACTGACCCTGAACCCTAAAAATACCCCTTTACCCAAAAACCTAAAACTGACCCTGAACCCTAAAAATACCCCTTTACCCAAAAACTGAAAACTGACCCTGAACCCAAAAAATACCCCTTTACCCAAGAACTGAAAACTGACCCTGAACCCAAAAAATACCCCTTTACCCAAAAACTGAAAACTGACCCTGAACCCCAAAAATACCCCTTTACCCAAGAACTGAAAACTGACCCTGAACCCAAAAAATACCCCTTTACCCAAAAACTGAAAACTGACCCTGAACCCTAAAAATACCCCTTTACCCAAAAACTGAAAACTGACCCTGAACCCTAAAAATACCCATTTACCCAAAAACTGAAAACTGACCCTGAACCCTAAAAATACCCCTTTACCCAAAAACTGAAAACTGACCCTGAACCCTAAAAATACCCCTTTACCCAAAAACTGAAAACTGACCCTGAACCCTAAAAATACTCCTTTACCCAAAATTAATTAATATTACAATTAAATTACTTCCCACCCTATTCCCCTATAAACCCACAACCCGCTCCAGTAGTAAAACATATAATTTAGTTAAAAATATACATAAATTATCAATTAATTATTCTATTAATCAATTATAATAATTCATTGCCAATTAATATTTCATAGCAAAATAAATTAATCATTAAAAAATTATTTTTTCATTACAAATAAATTACTTCCCACCCTATTCCCCTATAAAACCACAACCCGCTCCAGTAGTTAAACATATAATTTACTTAAAAAAATACATAAATTATCAATTAATTAATCAATTAATCAATGGAAATAATTCATTGCCAATTAATATTGAATTGCAAAATAAATTAATCATTAAAAAATAATTATTTAATTACAAATAAATTACTTCCCACCCTATTCCCCTATAAACCCACAACCCGCTCCAGTAGTAAAACATATAATTTAGTTAAAAATATACATAAATTATCAATTAATTAATCAATTAATCAATTAAAATATTTCATTGCCAATTAATATTTAATTGCAAAATAAATTAATCATTGAAAAATAACTATTTAATTACAAATAAATTACTTCCCACCCTATTCCCCTATAAACCCACAACCCGCTCCAGTAGTAAAACATATAATTTACTTAAAAATATACATAAATTATCAATTAATTAATCAATTAATCAATTAAATAATTCATTGCCAATTAATATTTCATTGCAAAATAAATTAATCATTAAAAAATTATTATTTAATTACAAATAAATTACTTCCCACCCTATTCCCCTAAAAACCCACAACCCGCTCTGGTAGTAAAACATATTATTTACTTTTATATATTTTTTATTTATAAAAACATATTAAACACATATTATAACAATTAATTTAAATACTTAACTAAAATTTCTAACACATATTAGTAAATCAAAATTACTTACATCGATATATATGCTATCGATATAAGTAATTTCGATATTACTTACCTTAGGGTCGATATTCTGGCCATCGATATTCTGGACATCGATATTCTGTCCCATCGATATTAGCAACTCGATATAAGTGTAAGTCGAAATTAAAAAATCGATATTTTGACTGTTTACCGTTTGCAACTACTATGTGAGAAATATCAGTCAAACTATAATCCATTGTAAATGACAATACCATTTATTTATGCTTTAAAAAAAACAAAAAATGAAAAAAATGCCATTTGCAATGCCAATAGCTCTAACTTTAATAAAGCCGAGACCATTGAATTGTCTATTGATTCATGGAACCCTATGGTGGGTTGGGTGATCATGTATTATACCTAGGTTGAACCATTAATAACATCCGCTCCTTTGCGTGGTCTGTCTGCCCACTTTCAATTGTCTGTTACCTGCCCGATGCTCAATACATTCTTCCGATAACCGGCAGTGTGTTGGTCTGAGTTGCTGTGCTCATGCAGTTTGCCGCCATCTGTGTGTGGCTCTCTGTGTGTGTGTGGTTCTCTGGGTGTGTGTGGTTCTCTGTGTGTGTGTGGTTCTCTGTGTGTATGTGTGTGTGGTATTGTGTGTGTGTGTGGCTCTGTGTGTGTGTGTGGCTGTGTGTGTGGCTCTGTGTGTGTGTGTGGCTCTGTATGTGTGTGGCTCTGTGTGTGTGTGTGTAGCTCTGTGTGTGTGTGTGTGTGTGGCTCTGTGTGTGTGTGTGTGGCTCTCTGTGTGTGTGTGTGTGTGTGGCTCTGTGTGTGTGCGTGGCTCTGTGTGTGTGTGTGGCTCTGTGTGTGTGTGTGGCTCTGTGTGTGTGTGTGTGGTTCTGTGTGTATGGCTCTGTCTGTGTGTGTGTGTGGCTCGGTCTGTGTGTGTCTGTGTGTGGCTCTGTCTGTGTATGGCTCTATATGTGTGTGGCTCTGTCTGTGTGTGTGTGTGGCTTTGTCTGTGTGTATGTGGCTCTGTGTGTGTCTGTGGCTGTGTGTGTGTGTGTGTGTGTGTGTGTGTGTGTGGCTGTGTGTCCGCTAATACTCTCTACTACTCTCTAACGCTCACCTATTGCCATTGTAAATGACAATACCATTTGTTTATGTTTTTAAAAAAAAAAAAATGAAAAAAATTCCATTTGCAATGCCAATAGCTCTAACTTTAATAAGGCAGAGACCATTGCATTGTAAATGCTTGTTCTCTTTGGGCTCAGTCGGAGTGTAGAGGAGTGGTGCTGCATCAGGTTGTGATGCAACAGAGCCTGAGGACAAAGGCGCGTATTTGGAATTCAGCCTTGGGCAGCAGGTTGTTTTGCTTTTTCTTCAATTCACCTTGAAAGGAGTAATTTTGCGGGCCGACCTTCATGGTGATTTGCACTTAGAAATTTGGCAGTTCTTTAGGGGTGAGTGACTGACAAGTATTACTGTTTGGATTTAAGTCTGTTTTTCTGACTTTTACTGACCGTTTGCTCAGCGGTTTGGTTGAAGTGCAAGAAGCGACGTTTGTGAGGCAGACTGGCTGGGGGAGGTGCTAGGCTGCCCCCTCGTGGCTCTGGGGGTCAGCAGTACCAAATTGCATATAACATCGCCACTAAGAGGCGGGCAGCTGCTCGTATCCCCCTATGGGGTATTTTGGGAAGAATCTGTGGCATTTACCTTTTTCAAGAGACTCCACCCATCCCTCTATTAAAAAGAGCTGATATAACACCATTATCTGTGACCCCTTTTGAAACTGCGTGGGAGGGGCACCTCATTAAGACTACTACTAAATTACCTTAGTCAGTAGTTATCACCACCTCTTCTATACACCCTCACATGAGCCCCAGACGTGTGAAAGGAGTATCCACTGAAGATCCACCTCCGAAACAGCATACCCCTGGAAGAGGGGAACAGGCAGAGGCAAAAGTAAACAATCAGGTTGGGTGAGGATTATAGTTCGGCTGATATTTCTCACATAGTAGTTGCAAACCTTGACACTACAACTGAGTTTATTGAGCTCATGATTAATTCTGCATGTAATTCTGAATGTATAGCTGAGTATACGGTCCCACTAGAGCAAATTACTAGATTTGGTGCCACCCTAGAAAGAGAGTGAGGAGAGGCTCCTAGTAAATATATGTTAAGAAATAAAATATTTGAGTCTGGAATATTGCCTGATCTAAAGACTGGGAGAGCAGTTGTTAGGAGACCGAGTAAGAAGACAGGGAGTAAGACAAGGAGTAAGTCCTCTCTCGTTTCTGATCTCTTTTGTTGCACCTCCAACTAGACAGCTGCGGAAAGAAATCACTCAAGTGAAAACAACAGCCTCTCTCAGATCCTTCTTTAAGGTGGTGCTGCTAGATCAACAAGTTCGTAGGGCAAATAAACCTCAGCTAGAAAGGCAGTCACTATCCCAAACCACTGAGAAAATTGTGGATTCTAGAATGGCTAATTTGGAAGAAGGAGTGGTGGAAAGAACCAGGACTGTACAGGAAACTGACGTGAACTTTCCAACATCAGATAAATTCCAAGTCTTAAATCTGGAGCATGAATAGCAGATTAACGCTCTTGAGGCTGTCTCTCAAACTTCTAGACAGTCATCCTCTGAAGTTAGATTGGAGAATCTTTTTGAACCACAAAATGCGAACCTTTCAGAACTGATGACATTGCTAGGGAATCTTACATCTAAAATTAGAAGTAAATTCGCTATTTCAGAGCAGAACCAAGCAAAAATTCAAGATACATGTGAGGGGCTAAAAGTGAAAGTTTCCGCCATTACGGAGAGGATCTGTTTGATAGAGGCATCTGTGGTGGCCCTAAATTAAGAAGTAGAGTTAAATCGCTCTGAAATTTCATCGTTTAACAATAGGGAAACATTTCTGATGGATAAAATTGAAGTCTAAGAAAACAATAGCAGACGCAACATAACCTTCCTGAGGTTCTGGAGGGTGATAATATTAAAAGTTTTCTTATATGGTTACTAAAGGAGTTCATTCCCTCCATCGACTCCCTAGAACTGGAGGCAGATATTCATAGAATCCACAGAGATCCCTTTAGAAAAAACACCAACAGAACAATACCTAGGAGAATTTAGGTAAACTTTAAATTATACCTTTTGAAAGAGCTGATCTTATCTGAGGAGCTTAAAGCTAGCTCCTTTACTAAGGGTGCTTGGTCATTCCGATTTAGGTCAGTCTTCTCCAGAAGCACCCAAGACAGACAATGGGAACTGTGGAAGTTTATATCGATCCCAAGATCCTTAGGGGCTTCAGCACAACTAAGATTTCCTGCTTTGTTAAAAGTAACGTGGAACAACAAAATGACTAATTTTAAGGACCCAATGAGGTAGGAAATCTCATTGACCAAATTAAGGCCCAGGGGTAAAGCTGTTTTATGTATTGTAGTAAATGATAACATATATGCTATCCGGAGGTGAGGAGGAGCAAACTCGCCGGGGTGGTATACCACCAAGCCCAGGTTAATGCTAGGGAGGGTTCCCAAGGGAGGGAGGGGAGGGCACATCAGACATCATGTTGAAGGTAATCTTTTATTATCCTTTTTGCACTGGATGGGGAGCAAGTTAGGAAAAATGAAAAAAAAGTCCTCATTTGACATTTAGACAAGACAATATAAATAAATGCGGGCAGATCTATAACAGCAGCTGTTTACAGCCACTCTTTCTTTAAAACCAGTTAAACCCGGAATGTTAATGGGTTAAGAGTGGTAACTAGGCAGAGGAGAATTTGAAATTATAATACTTCAAGAAACCCACCTAACTTGTCAGGAATGGAAAGCCATCTGCGATAAACAGAAATGGATTGATTTTTCTTACTATACAACACAATCCTGTTTTACTAAAGGTGTAGCACTTATTGTTAAACAGACACCTAGAGTATTGATAGGTGAGGTTAAGGTGGACCCAAAAGGGCGTTGGGTTATATGTGAGGTTATAATTCAAAAGGAGTGGTATACTATAGTCGTTTATTACTGGCCTAATATAGACAATGAAACCCCTCTAAACACAATTTATAATCACCTGATCCAATCTAATGATCCGATAATAATGGGGGGAGATTTTAATATACTTTTAAATCCAGTACTAGATAGGTCCAGTGGGGGGAAATTAGTCTCCTCAAAATGGGTTCGTTTTTAAAGGTATTGATGAGGGACCATGGTCTGATAGATATTTGGAGAGAAAAACATAATGGCCCGGGAACACCATCAGACTACACATTTCATAATAAAAAGTATGTACACTCTTCTTGTATTGACTACTTTCTGTTTGATTTAGGATTGCTGAAACATACGTTATCAATAAGACATGTTCCGGGACATCTTTAGGATCATTCAGCTGTCGCTCTTGTCTTCCAATTGCCGAAAGGTGAATTTACAAGGAGATGGACATTTCGCCCATTACTAGTCCTTGATGCCTCCATAATGGCTTAGTTGAAGGATGAAACACATACCTCTTTGACCTTAATTCAAATTCTGCCTCAATAGAAATTATTTGGGATGCATATAAAGCATTTATTAGAGGGGTGGTGATAAACTTGGCGGCTAGGAAACATAAGGAGTCTATGAAGGCTATCCAGAAATTGGAGGAAGATATGCTTACTAGAGCAAAACCTGATACTGAAACCTGTCATGAAGAATATCCGGTTGGGGAACAAGGTAGGGACTTAATGGCTAAAAAACAGATATTAAAAGAACATTTGGATGATATAATAAGGCAAACATGGGAGGTTAGTAAACTAGCTAACTATGACTGTGGGGAGGGATGTGGGAAGCTTCTTGCTTGGAAGGCCCGGGTAAACCGAACTAAGAGCCTAACTAAAGAGAACACTAGATTCAGGAGAGACCACCTCAGATAATTTAAAAATAGAAAAGGTTTTTGAGGTGTTTTTCAGGAGCTATATACTGAAGATCTAGTGGTCTCAGAGCTGCAATTCAAGAACTGTATAGAGGACTTACCACTTCCGCGACTAATAGAAAGTCAAACTAGACAACTGAAATAGAGGATAGATTTTTAGAATTGAAAACTGTGCTGAAACATTTAAAAAGGGTAGTGCTGCAGGCACGGGTGCTATACCTAATGTATTTTACATGACGTTGACTGAAGACATTTTGCTCCGTTCTTGGTGACTATGCTTGATAGAATTTTTACGGAAAATAATCCAATTCCCAGTTCATGGGATGAAACCGCAGTTTCTTTGATTCTTAAACCAAAGACAAGTCTGGGGAACTGTGAGTCATATTGTCCTATCTCCCTGCTGAATTGTGATTATAAAATCTTCACACAAATTTTGGCAGGGAGGTTGAATTTGGTAATGAGTTCTTTGGTTCATTTGGACCAAAAAGCATTCATTAGGTGTCGTCAGCTTTATGAGCTAACACATGACTTAATTGGGGCGATCGAAATAGCCACTATCCATAAATGTCCCCCCTCGGTTTTCGGCTTCTTCGCGGCGCAGGCGTTTGACCGAGTGAATTTGCCTTTTTTAATATATATGGCTGGACGGTTTGGCTGGGCAATTGCGTAATTAGAGCAATTCAAAATATTTATAACACACCCTCCACAAGACTCATTATTAACGGCAATCTCTCTGAATCAATCAGACTAGAATGAGGAATGAGTCAGGAGTGTCCGTTAGCTCCCTTACTATTCAATTTATATATAGAGCCCTTGGCCTGTGCATTAGAGCCAACAGCTGTTTTACACCTTTCAACTAGGAGGGCTGAGAGAAAAAAGTCTCCTTATACGCAGATGATTTGATGATCTTCTCCAGTGAATCACTTGCTGTTTTACCTAAGCTCGAGTAATTATGAATGAATTTTGGAAAGATTTCATGGTACTTAATTAACCCTAAAAAAACTGAGGTTATGACATGGAATACACCCATAAGTTCAGTTACAACTAAGCAGCAAATCCGCTATCTTGGCATCCAAATTAATGAGGATATTACTAAGATGGCATCAGTGAATTTAGATTATAAGAAGAATGAAATGGTGTTGCTCTTGAACTCTTGGAATAGCCGCTCTTTATCTATTTTGGGCCGCTCTAGCTTAATCAAGATGTCAATCTTGCCTAAGTTTACCTTTATTTTCAATACGATCCCTCAATGTTTTGATCAGGTTGCATTAAAAATATTACAAGGTTTAAAAAATTATTTTCTCTGGGCCAAGGGGGTAAGGCTTGCTTGGCGGAAGTTGAGATGCCTTTCAATTAAAAAAATGTAAGACCTCTCCTTTTCAACATTTCCTGTGTTCCTCCAATGTTTCAAGCCACGTCTAAAAATACCTCCCAGGGGGGCGATGGTTTTCTTTTTAAGTTTGGCCACCCACATTTTTTTTTTTAATTGATTAAAGCTTTTAAGTTTGGCCTGTGAAACTTGGTTTCAATTCAGGAAGATCCTGAAGATTTCCTATTATAGTGCAGGGGCCTCTATCTGGGATTCCCCAGGCACTACAGTCTGCTTAAAAGACTCCCATTCCATTGTATTACAAGAGGAAGGTATTATGAGTTGGGGCCAACTGCTTCAAGGGATTAAATTACTTCTGTGGGACTTGTTGTATAACCATACAAACCAAAGACTTGCTAGATTCAAGTTTTATCAATTATCGAGTTGGGCCGCACAACTGAATAAAGAAGAAGGACATAGTGTAGAGTTTGAACTTCTACTCCATGGATGTCTGAACCAACAAAAGGGGGTCTCCAAATGGTATTGGCTCCTAATTAAGAGTGAACCCCCTTTAGCACCTATGGAGGAGTCCTGGGGAAGAGACCTGCCATCGACCAACGTAACATACTCATGGCAAGTATCAGTGTGCACTCTTTGGAATGTGGTTAAATCGGCCTATCTCAAGAGAAAACATTTGTTCACGCACCATAGGGCATACTGGTCTCCAAAGAAATTGACTAAATTAGGAGGTGCCCATCAAAAGATTTGTCCGAAGTGTGAATCGGATGATGCAGATGATCAACATATGTTTTGGCAGTGTCCTTTGATCCAGGACTTATGGCAAGACATAGGTAAGACTGTCTCTAAAATTTTGGGGGGAGAAATCAAGGTAAGCTTGAGTCTGGTTATTTTCAGGGTCATACAACAAGAGGCGGGTATTAGTTAGAAATTGTGCAGATCACAGGCCTCATTATTATTTTTGTTGGTTCTACTAGCCAGGCGGGAAATCTGCTTAAAAATGTATTGTACCACAATCACCAGTAGTATTAGATTGGGTGGTTTCGGTTAGGCGTATTTATAAGTAAGACATGGCAAGTTCCTCAAAGAGAAGATGTCAAATATGGAAGAATTGGATTGATTTGGTGAATAAGGTTGATTCAATTGTTTTGCTATTTGTCATGTCACATATAAAAGTCCAATGATTATTAAATAAGTGAGACAGGAGATAGTGCTACTATCTTGTGGTGTTGACAGGTTCCTCCCGCCACTTGCACCGCGATTCACCTCCAGAATCTTGGCAATTGGTTTTGTTGGATTTTCGGGGGTTCAAAAGACATGAATAGGTACCATTGTACGAAGATCCTTAAATAAACCTTTGGTTTGCTTAAAAATTGCTCACTTATTTAGACCAAATGAGGACAAAGAAAAAAAAAAAGTGCTGCATTCCCATTCCAGCCACCTGTACAGCCCAGCTCTGCATCTTCAGTTGCGTCTTGCATCGTTTCTTTGTCGGCAGCTCCTGTCCTTCCATGTGTTGCACCACAAGGCAGCTGCTGCTTTCTTGTAAATGGCACAGCGTGTCCGGGGGTGTGTCCACTTGTGATCATCAGCACTTCTGTGAGAATGCCTCCTACCCATGCAAAATCAGGAGGTGACGCAGAAGTGACCATCTGCAGACATTTCTTATCATTCAACTCCATGGTACATGTCAGTCTTGTTGGCTTCGCCTGTACCTTCCAAAAAAGAAACACATGCTCCCCAGAGTCTTGAATGGGATTGCCTGCCCTGAAAACCATAATCGCTCTCCAAAACTGTTTACTCTCTATTGAATTTATTGGGAACACTCTCCAAAACCAATTTCACACTCATTGGATACTTCAAAGGTACTTTAGTCACTATATTCCTGCATAGCCCCCATTCAAGGATCTGACTGCATTTCACTCCTTTTAATTGTACCTTTATCTACTCATGCTCTGATCGGGTGTCAACATTATGGTAGTTATGTTTTTGCATTTCTGTTTTTTCGCAATTATCTTGAGAATCGGTTAAACATTTCTTTTGATGACTTGTAAGTTATATGAACTATAGTATATTTGTCACCCTCTGGCATCCTCTTTAGATCCAGACAGGTTTATATGGAAGAAAGTCACTTCTGTACCATAGCAAAAACTTACTTACACATTTAAATTGTATGCTGTTTGATAACATACATTCAAATTGACAAAGACAATGACTCTCACATTATCGATACTCATTGGCTTTACCAATATTGTTTAATGTATCTGCCTGCCATCTACATTTAAGTTTAGGACTCCTCAATTGTTGACACATATACTGCCATGTTAGCACGAGGGATCAGTTTTACTATCTTTTTATGTCTTTGGGCCATATGTATCAAGCAAATTCGCATTCGCAAAGGCCGAAATTCGCAGAATTTTGGCCTTTGCGAATGCAAATTTGCTAAATGGTATGTATGAAGCAAAATGTGGTGCAAAACAAGGAATCGCAAAATTAGCGATTCCTTATTTTGCAACTGCATTTAAGGAATCACACATTTTGCGATTCCTTAAATGCAATGTATAAAGCAAAAAAAATGTGCAAAATGTCCTTAAGGAATCGCAAATTACCACCAACTACAAGTTGGTGGTAAGTTGTGAATTCCTTGAAAATTGCAAATTTTTGCATTTTTCAAACTGCCATGTCATGCACATGTTTGTGCACCACATGTGCACCCATGCATATTTCAAGGGTGCAAAAGGGTGTCCTTTGGACACCCCCGCACGCTTGAAATTATTCTCAATTTGGGATTGGCAAATTGCGAATCGCAAATTGAGAATAACTTCCCATTCATTCCTATGGGCCTCCTGGGCCATAGAAATGAACGGGAAAGTATTGCTTAATTGCGATTCGCAATTTGCTAATCGCAATTAAGGAATTTTAAGAAATTGCAAAAAAAATGTGATTTTGTACATATATACCTATTTGCGATTCTCAAATAGCGATTTCTTAAAAATCGCTGTTTGGGAATCACAAATCAGGTTGATGATACATATGGCCCTTAGTCAGCCTCATGGAGAAAATAATGGGCTTCATTTAAAGTCCGGTGGGTGCTTTACCAATCCACCAGTTTAGTGGAGAATTTGGTCTAAAATTCCGTAAAGATCACCACCCACCAGATAAAGAGATCCAGGGGTTTCCCTTACGTGTAAATTCGGTGAGGGACTTTGAGTTTGGTGAAACAGTGAATCTTCTATTTTATAGTGGATGTACCATTCCCAAAAACTCTTAATGACTTTTTACCAATCTGCAAACATATGTATCTGGTTTACAGACATTCTCCAAAAGTGATAGCATACACCATGTCCCTTCCCTGTCTCTACTGAATGCAAAGGCTACAAATTTTACCTAGTGTCCCGATTAAAACTGGCTGTCCTATAAGCCCCCTAATTGTTTGCTGTTTGGAATTCGGCTTCTTTGCCACCTCGAACTTGTACTTATTCATTATGCCACAATATTTATAATGCTTTGGTATATGGCAACATACCACTGCTTGAATACAGTATGAGTCTCTTGTGTGACCACCTTCTTGCCTGGTTGCTGAATGCATATCTCATATGGGCTCCTGAGATAGTACGAGAGCCTTGTCTTACAATTAATGACATTGAAAAAAATAAACAAAGCTTCTATAAGATGAGGACATTGACCATGGACACAGGAGGAGCTGTCAGAATTTTGTTTTTGTTCTCTATGATTGTTATTTACGAGTGAATAGAAAAGCCCATTCTTAATTCATTGTACATACCACAAGTTCCATATTTGGCAAGACCTGTCGTGATTACTCAAATAATATTTGCATTACCTGCTGGTTGCCTGGTGGCTATCTCTGCTCCCTTTGCTCAAAGGAACTCCTGCAGCTCACAGACACCGTCGCTGTTGGTCCTCCCCACCACCGCAAGCCATCCCATCAGCGGCCGTGGAGCGGGAGGACTACAGCCCCCACAATTCCTGGCGTGACTGCCATGCCCACCGACATGCGCTCTTTCGCGCCTGGAAGCACACAAAACACCGGCGATCCCTCTGTGGAGCGGGGGAATTATTTGCATTACCTGCTGGTTGCCTGGTGGCTATCTCTGCTCCCTTTGCTCAGAGGAACTCCTGCAGCTCACAGACACCGTCGCTGTTGGTCCTCCCCGCCGCCGCAAACCATCCCATCAGCGGCCGCAGAGCGGGAGGACTACAGCCCCTACAATTCCTGGCGTGACAGCCACGCCCACCGACACGTGCTCTTTCCCGCCCGGAGGCGCACAAAACACCGGCGCTTCCTCCGTGTCACGGGACGCGCGCGGGCGGCAGCCGGGCTAAGCCCGGGCCGTCTGTGGCCGTCCGGGGCTGAGGGAGGCCGGGCAGGGCCACCCCCCTTGGTCTGCCCATCAGCCCATTGTACCAGGAATATTGTGTTTATACATCTGATTGTAAGTAATCTGTTGATAAGTAGTCCTGTAGTTGATAGAGATAAATATGGGTAAAAATACTCCTATGCCAACTCGTTCCTCATCGAGAAGAAAAGCACAAACAACAACCCCACTTCCAAGCCTGACTGCAATAGACAGGATGTTACAGAAGACCATATGGGTTGTCGTCACTGCAATAGAGATCACTGAGAGGCGTCTTTCACTACCGCCAAGTATGTGTTTATCTACTCAATCCACGCAAGATAAAAATATACATGTAAACACCTCCATAACTACGACGTATTCTCAGGATTCTATCCTAATGGACTCATATGCGGACTTTCCGGGAAAAGATCTAGACTGTGCCACTATACCACATCAAAGCCCTCCTATTGATTTTGTATGTCGGGAAAGTAGGCTGTCATTAACATCTAATATGAGGCTAAACGAGAAACCCCCTGTCCTAATTAATGTGTCAGATGATGTAGAGGAGACAGATAACTGCATTATTAATGATACCAAGTTAGCAGATAGTGCAGTTAACGTGATTCCCCTACAAAGCTTAAAAGGGAAAGGTCCTAAAGGTAAACTGGCACCTAGTAGAAAACTGCAGTTTGTTAATAAATTTAGGGGGAATCCCAAAGGCAAACAGAAGAAAATATTACCAAATGCATTGAATCACAAGGGGGACAAGAGCAAACCACAGCTGAACAGTGCAGAACAGCAGCACAATGAGGAGAGGTGTAGTGCCCAACAAAAAACATTACCTCTAAGCTCGATTGATTTAATGAGTCAATTTTAGCAGCTAATGAAGTCACTCATTTTGCCAATAGTGGAAAGATAAAGGGTCCTAATAGATAAAGTAGGGAACTTAGAAAAGTTGGGCTTAGCCAACTCAGATATACTGAAACACATGAACACACAAGTTAAGCCAGTGGTTATATCCAACTCTAATTCAACTGTAAGTACTGTTAGTGGTGCTTCAAAGGCAATTGGCAAGCCAACGACACTAGCGGTAAATGGCGACAAACGCCCCGCTCACCCTACCTTACCCCTAGGGACCCAAGCAGAAGCCGATAAGAATCCAGGACAAGGTGGGGCAGAGAGGGAGTCTGGCATGGTACCAAAAAGGAGGGAAGATACTAAGGATAAGAATGATAAAATTTCAGATAAGACTATTAGTAGAAATGAGAAGATCAACCATCCATGTGTCGACCTTCCCCCTCAGTCAACCCCCTATACTGTTGTGATGACAGGGGTGCCAGAGTTAAGAAATGAAAGAGGGGAAACTTACCTTGAACTCAAGAATAAGGTAATACATTGGTTAGATAACAATAGACCCTTACCGAGACACACACAAGCAGAGATCATGCACGTCTGAAGAGTAAGCTGGATTGGGCATAGGCAAAAAGACATCCCTGGAGACTGCATAATTGTTAACTTCAGAGACAGACGGGCGGTAAGATTTATCTGTAATTGGAATATTGACCACGGTAATGGCGGGATTCAAACTATGGACCTGACTCACTTTTACCCAATAATGAAGCCTTGGATGATTAACTTTAATCCATGGCAGCAAGGGGAGTATAGGACCAGATATAGAGATAATTTTAACTTCGACATTCCATCATCAAACCGATATCATACCTTGGAGGGGTTAGAGGATATTGATTGACTTGCCACAGACAGTAGACCCACTAATTCCACTACCTGCGGGTGGCCAGGGCAAGAGGACCTTGGGACTGACAATACCATTGTAAACAATAAGATAGGCACAGTGGAGCATTTGAGCAAGGAGCAGGTCTCTGTGTGTCGCAGTGGTCCACACAATGAGATACTCCAAGGGGATATTTTGGAACATAGAAGCAAAGAAGAAACCACAGTCAGAAATCATTTGCTGCGTGAGGACGGACTCTGACACATTGAACTCAGAACTGACTACCTCACTGAAAAAGATTTACAAGAAGGCGTCGCTATACCTTCGAATGTGTAAGGGAATCCTTTAAAATTAACGAGGACCCCTTCCCTAAACCCGTGGTTTCGGAAACGACCGACTTAACAGATACCGCCAAGGCATTTTTAATCTGTATGGTGCAAACTATTCCATCTACCTGGGACACCTGTTGGCTCCCATAAGGGTACTTCAGCGCAATACGATAATTCTTGAATCAGTATCAGTGCTAGGAAATTGACTTTATGATCCAGACGCTTGCATGATTGACACATGCGCCTACATGATTGAGGGTACTCAAGATATGAAATTCATAGGATGGTCTCCTACACAAAAGAATAGAGACCGAAATGTCGACTGTGGCTTTATCTACCATTAAATATTTTATTAATTTTGGGTTAGGTAGAAAAGCTTGAGCAATTGATGTAACAAGGGCTGTGTGGATTAATGGTTTTACCCTTTTACATCTTTGCTGTTTATCTTGTGCCCAACTTTTTAACTTGATTTGAAAAAAAGATGAAATACTCTTTGTTTATATACACCTGTTTTTCAATCTCTTTTTGCTCTCTCTCCTGACTGATTACTCACAAGTAACAGCTTTGAATATATGTCATTTTTGTTGTTGCATAACCAGCTTTAGTGGGTCCAAATCAATAAGCCCACACAATCTCATCCTTTAAGTGATTTCAAAATTCCTGTGTCAATTAAAATCCCTTGAAGGTATCTTTACCCCATCATACTCTTTGCCCAAACCCTCTAGGGTATACTTGGTCGCCCACTATCAATTCTCCAGTCCTACTATGGCATAAAATATGGACAGTTGACGAATGCGGATTGAACCGCTTGATTATGAATAATGCGGTTGGGCTAGAGAAATGTGATAAAATAAGATGGCTGTGTTATGTGAGGAAATTCCTGATGGCATTGGGCATGGGGAATTATTTCGAAGATCCATCTTCTCTATGTAATATCTCTAGAAAGCTTTTAAAAGAAAAATGTATAACCTTCCCGCATGAATATAGAACTATGACCGAAATGAAGAAAATAACGGTAGCAAATTGTGTTTTCTAGGAACATACAGCCATATTTGAACCTACCAATGAGTGACCATGAAAGGTTTTTATTAATTCATTTTAAATTGAATCTGTTGTCTCGGTTACTCAGTTTTCCCGTTATGAATAATTGGTCGAAAATTTTGATTAAATGTCCCTGTGATGAATTGTCAGTTCAATCCGATATACATATACTTTTCTTTTGCAAATTTTATACTGTACCTAGACGTAGGTGGGTTGTTCCATTACTGAAGACCATGGGAATTGATCGTTGTCGCCCTGCTTTTTTAGCTGTACAGAAGCTCGATAGTATTTTAACTGTAGTATTTATTTCTTCATTTCTTAAAAATGTTTTTAAATCACGAAAATCAATTGTAATCTGAATTATGTGGAACTATTTTTGGTGTATTATAAGAACTTTTTTAACTGTGATTTTTTAAATCTACTTTTATGCTTATTTTGTCTTAATAACCGAATAAAGTTTCGAATTGAATTGATTACTCAAAGAATATCTGATTCTTGTTTCGGTAAAATATAGGGCTTATTTGTGGACTAAAATAAGCCAGTTCACTTTCTTGTCACTCTGCAAAGCCACTCCCTGGTGGCAGTACATTCCATAGGTGATTACACATAATAGAACTTTCTTATGCTTATTTCTAGGTAAACTGGTGCTTGCTCCTCCCAGTCCAGGTTCCGAGCAGTGCACAGTACTGAAACTGCCCTTCTGGGAATCACTGAGCACATAAGTCGACATTATGGATTCGGGCAGCACAGCCGCTCTGATCCTAGTGGATCTCAGTGCGGCGCTTGATACAGTGTTCCATGCTATTCTCGCAGAAAGACTGACCCAATCCTGTGTCCATGGCATGGCCTTAGAATGGCTCTCCTCCTTCCTGACAGACCCTACTTTCCAGGTCTTCTCAACTAATATAGCTTTGAAATCCCTCCCTCTATCTTCAGGAGTTCCTCAGGGCTCCACCCGTTGCTTTCTAACATCCACGTCCACCCTTTGGCAGGCATGATTGAGAGCTGTGGGCTGACTCCATTCTTCTACACAGATGACACCCAGATAATTTTCTCCTTTTCGTCAGGGCAAGAAGTCAACTTGGAGGATCTCAACTCCTGCCTCAGCCTGGTCTTCTCCTGGATGAACAGCAACTCCCTGAGGTTAAACGGCGACAAGACCGAGGTGATGGAATTGGCTAAGAACCACCTGCTCTGGGATCCCCAACACTGACTGGCGGTGCGGGTAACACCACCAACTCCCACCAATAAAGTAGAGAACCTCATTTTTTTGCTTAACTCCACCCTGTCTATGAAACCGCAAGCCATCAAAGTTGCCTTCACATGCTTTGCAACTATGAAATGGCTGAATAAGATACTGTAGCTACTCCCATTCTCTATGCAAAGAACAGTTATCCAGACCTTGATATTATATAGACTTGAGTATGGCAATGTCCTGTTCCGGGGCAGATAAGGCTACCCTAAGGCACCTACAGGTTGTGCAAAACTCCGCTTTCAGGCTTCTGTCCCATCTTCCATTTTTTTTTAACTTCTGGTCTTCTTCGTCAACTCCACTGTCTCCAATCGAATAGAATTGAAAGCACTGTGCTTCATGCACAAGATTCGCTCTTCCTCAGGACCACGTTACCGGCAAAAACTAGTAAATCAATATTATATATGCGGCTCACACTCTGTGCTCTAGCAGTGGTTTTTCTCTTTAGGTTCCGGGTGTCAAATACGCTCGCAGCGGCGGGTGATCTTTCTTCTTTCTAGGTCCTAGGCTATGGAACTCTCTTCTAGGGTCTTAAGGTGCTGTGCGTCCCTTTCCACCTTTCGCAGGGAACTAAAAATCCTGGCTGTTTTGGCTCCTCCTAGGCTGATTTACCTGTTCTCCAAGCACTGGGAAACCCTGCCAAGGTAGCCATGTGCTATATAAGAACTGAATAATAATAATATTTTAGGACAATCCAATGGTTATTTGTGTAAGTTGAAAGTAATTTGATGCTAAATTCTTGCTGAGTGATATTTATTTAGGAACTACCTGATAATTATTTGGGAGGTACCCGATGCTTATTTAAGAGCTCCCCAATGCATCTTCTGGAGCTCCATGATACATCTTCTGGAGCTCCCCGATGCTTCTTTAGGAGCTCCCCAATGCTTCTTTAGGAGCTGCTATCCTACACTTACTTAGCTGCTATCCGACACTTAAGTTACAGTCTGACACTTATTTAGCTGCTAGCTGTCACTTATGTAGCTGCTATCTGACACTTAGGACCCTATTACGAAGTTGGTCAGACGAGTGTCCGACCCACACAGGTGCAGGATGGAATCTGCCCGACTATTAGTTGGCGGTTCCACCCGCAGAATTAGGATGCGACCGTCCTATAGGTGGTCGGAAACATACATTTTTCTATTGCAGCTTGTGAGGTGGCCGGAAATGGGCTGCAGCACAAGCTGCAATAGAAACATGTATGTTTTCAAACATCCCTGCACCGTGTGGGTGTCTGTCACACAATGCAGGGATGTTTGGGGGGCACCACAGGTGCCCCCTAACACCATAGCAGAGGCTTGGGGGAAGGGGACCTCTGCTAGGAACCCCCCCCCCGCCCCCCAAATCACTTCCCGTCTGCCCTTCAATGGCAGGCGGACCACCATGAAAAGGCAGGGGGAAAGCAACATTGTGGCGGAGTCGAGGCTTGCTCCTACTGCCATTTTGGGATTACAATTCCGCCCACCACCTCGACGGGCTCCATGAGCCCTCTGAAGTGGAGTGGAATTCCCCTGTGGGTTTCCCTCTGACCGCCAGTATCATAATACACCGGTCTAGCTGAGATTATGATGTCGGAAGGAAAGCCTCTGACGAGCTGTCGGATAGCTTTCTGCCTGGCATCATAATGAGGGCCTTATTTAGCTGCTATCCGACACTTATTTAGCTGCTATCCGACACTTATTTAGCTGCTATCCGACACTTATTTAGCTGCTATCCGACACTTATTTAGCTGCTATCTGTCACTTATTTAGCTTCTGTCTGTTACTTATTTAGCTGCTATCCGACACTTATTTAGCTACTATCCAACACTTATTTGAGAAAGATTTGACCCCTATAGTGATATTGAATGCTTATTTGGGAGCTACCGAAAGTTGATTTGAGAAATATCATGAGGCTTCTTCGGCAAGTATCAGACACCTATTTTAGAACATTTGGATAATTATTTGAGGACACTGTTACTTTAAAGGAACGTCTGATGTTTCCTAAGCAATGTGGTCATTTGGGGCACATATTTTTAATGTGTAGCGTGTACTTCGGTGCAACTGTCTTCCCTTTTGTGAATAATATACTCTGATATTTCTTTTGGGACAATAATGCTTCTTTTGATGGCACAATGAGGATTATTTGGGAATAGTGTATGCCTATTTAATAGCGGTCTTGTTTATGTTCTGCTGTTCTGATTATATTTTGTTTCTTTGTTTGGGTAGACCACCAGCTCTATTGCCCGCAAGGTCTCAGAATTGAACACAACGGAGGGATTTCTGTTGGAGGAAATACTGTGAGGCAGGGAAGATGCTTTTCAATGACACGCTTAATATGACTTTCCAAAATGTCAACTGATTATTTGGGCGTGAAGCACTTATTTGTGACTTTTAAACATGCAGCATTACTTATTTAGGAAGTAACCACCGAACAAATGAGAATACTGCAAAACAGACCTGGACTCAGGAGGAGCTGCCAGAAAAAAACATGTTTGTTCTCTATGATTGTTATTTATGAGTCAATAGAAAGGCACATTCTTGATGCATTGTACATACCACAAGTTCCATAGTTGGCATAACCTGACATGTTTACTCAAAGAATATCTGATTCTTGTTTTGGTAAAATGCAGTACCTCAATACAGAAATAAACACGTCTAGGGAAGTAGGTATGAAGGATGGAGCAACAGTGTTTACAACATGGGAGTCCTATTTAATTAACCACTAGTTCGAGTAAAACAATTATGCTAATTTGATGACGTTTTTGGCAACATCTGAAGTTCTTTTCGGGTGAAGCTTCCTTAAACGAGGACCTTCCTCTGTTGCTTATTGGGACAATCATCTGCTGGCTTGGGAACACTGTAATGTTCATTTGGCAACCAGATACTTAATATAATGGAATATATCCTTTTCTTTTTTGGCATTATTTTTCTTTATTTAGGAAACAATTTAATGTGTTCTCCAATATATGCTTACTAACATATTTATTTAAATATCAGCATTTTTATTTAGTTTTGTATTGCATCGTGTTAGTCTTAGCCAGTAGTTTGCATTGAACAGGACCAAGTGTGCACATGCAGCATGTAACAACATCTTGCACATATCAAGAAAATTGTCAACTTATTTAAGGCCATCATTTTTAGGTCTCGCCTAGCGTTGCTGCGCGCATGCGCAGCTCACTCAGCGAGTTTTATGGTAAATGAGGAGTTTGAGAAAAGGGCTTGAAGCCGCACTCCTTATTTCCATTGGCTTGCGTCACCGTTTCTGGGGTGCCTCCTTTTCGCTTTTTTGTCCTACCCACCCAGACTGGCTCGCCTGCTTTCCATGTGTCGCAAATGATTTTCTTATCTTTACAAGGCGTCACCGTGTACTGTATGCTCCGGGCTTCCTGCAACCACGCTGCCTTCCTGCCTTCACGCCTGGAGCACGCGCCAGTCGGCTCTGTCATTGGTTAGCGACTTTTGTGGTCCGCACGCTGTCTCCTCCTCTCTGCCCCTTAGCCTCGCCTCCTCAGGTTTCTTGGGACAAGGAGGAGGGCCAACTCACATGTCCAACTGGCACTCCTTCCTCAAAATTAGTTTGAGCTGCATGGTTCGCCATTAAGGTTCGGAGTTTGCACGGCGGTTTGGGGGTCTCACAAGAATGTTTTGGGGATAATGCAAAATCCCCTCTCATGGAACGGCATTTGTAGGTGACTTTTTGCACACTGGGTACGCAGTACTTTTCAGGGTTCAGGCAAGGCACAAGGCTCGCTCGTGGGTTCGCCATGAACTCCGGAACCAAGGTTTAGGATTCGCGGCCATCCAGGCCAGGGGTTAACCCGCTGGGCCGGCCAACGCAAGTGACGCGGCCTGCTACCTGCTAGTGCCTAGAAGACAAAAAACACAGTTGATGGACAGAATGTAGAACAATGTCATACATTCACCCCAGTACAAGGATCTGGGCCTAAATCCATCGTTTTTTGCACTCCACACCACCCTGGGTTAGACACTGGCTATATGCAAATCAGCTCTGACCCTGTGCCTCATGGGAACAGTCCAGTCCGAACTACCAAGCCATGTCTTTCCCAGACCGGAATCAAGCATCCAAGGACCGGTTTCTGGCTATCAGCCTTCTTCAGCCTGGATAGCTTGACTGCAGTGGTGTGGAGAGCCTGGGACTCACGTCTGAGTATACCCAGCCCACTCGGGGTGAAATTTGCAAAAAACACAGTTGATGGACAGAATGTAGAACAATGTCATACATTCACCCCAGTACAAGGATCTGGGCCTATATCCATCGTTTTTTTGCACTCCACACCACCCTGGGTTAGACACTGGCTATATGCAAATCAGCTCTGACCCTGTGCCTCATGGGAACAGTCCAGTCCGAACTACCAAGCCATGTCTTTCCCAGACCGGAATCAAGCATCCAAGGACCGGTTTCTGGCTATCAGCCTTCTTCAGCCTGGATAGCTTGACTCCAGTGGTGTGGAGAGCCTGGGACTCACGTCTGAGTATACCCAGCCCACTCGGGGTGAAATTTGCAAAAAACACAGTTGATGGACAGAATGTAGAACAATGTCATACATTCACCCCAGTACAAGGATCTGGGCCTAAATCCATCGTTTTTTTGCACTCCACACCACCCTGGGTTAGACACTGGCTATATGCAAATCAGCTCTGACCCTGTGCCTCATGGGAACAGTCCAGTCCGAACTAGGCCCAGATCTCTGTACTGGGGTGAATGTATGACATTGTTCTGTATTCTGTCCATCAACTGTGGTTTTTGCATTTGTCACCCCGAGTGGGATGGGTATGCTCAGACGTGAGTCCCATGCACTCCACACCACTGGATTCAAGCAAGCCGGGCTGAAGACGGCTGGAATGCCAGAAACTGGTCCTCGGAAGCTTGTTTCCGGTCCACGGAAGGCATGGCTTGGCAGTTCGGGATGGACTGTTCCCATGAGGCACAGAGTGAGACTGATTTGCATATGGCCATGTCTGAACTGGGGTGGTGTGGAGTGCAAAAAAACGATGGATTTAGGCCCGGATCTCTGTACTGGGGTGAATGTATGACATTGTTCTGCATTCTGTCCATCAGCTGTGGTTTTTGCAAGTGCCTAGAAGGTGGCAGCTTCCTTACTCAGATTCATCCTTTGTTCGTCGCGGTTCTGGCGCTCAGAGGATTCAGGCGTGTCCATGCGCGGGTTGGATAGAGCTGCCCCTGCGTCGAACAAGGACCAGGCAGGGTCCCGCCGAGCTATCTGCCTGCTGCCTAGCCAAGGACTTCACCGGGATTTGCACTGCTGCCCTGTATGCACTCACTTCATGCGCGTGAGCACTGAACAAACAGGCAGTCGATGCAGTTAGTGCAAATGGTCCGCTCCTTGGCTGCTTGTACGCTGTATGCATTCACTATATACGCGTGTGCACTGAACCAACTGGCAGTCGGTGCAGTTAGTGCAAACTTCCCGTTACGTGTCTATGTGTCTCCAGATGCACACACTGGGTGCCTCACTGAATGTGCTAAATTCACTCACCGAATGCGCCCTGCGTGCATTCATTCACTCACTAGCTCTGTGCCTCGCGCACTCACTGGATATGCGTGTGCACTGAACAATTAAGCAACACATGCAATTAATGCAAATGGTCCGCTAAATGTCTGTGTGTGCTCTGCGTGCACTCACTGGATGTGCGGTGAATGCACTCACTGCATCTGCACTGTATTCACTCCCTGTATATGTGTGTGCTATGATCAAAGAGGAAATAAGTGCCATGCCAATGGTCCACCCCTTGCCCTTTTTTCCTCTGCCGTCTGAGGTTTCGTGAATTCTGAACCTGGGTCATAAAGGTCGTGGTTCTGTTACGATTTTGGTAACAGCGAACCGTAAACAGTGAGTTCAGCAAGTATGAGTGTTTTCATCATGTTACACCAATGGATTCACTGTGTATTTGAAGATTTCATTCTGAACCATGGGTTCCATTTTGTGCATAGCAGCCATTTTGTAGTTGCCCTCACATAGGCTGATGACTTTAGCTGACTTTTGAATGACCTGAGTGAACTGACCCTGTTGCCTGAAGCTGACCTTGTTAGACCAGTTCCTTTCCCAGTAGCTAATCAAGATTAATGATCAGAGCACAGGAGATTGTAAAGTTTGGTATGCACATACACACCCCTTATCCTACCTCTCATCTGTTTCTGTTCCTTTTTTATGACCTGTTTACGATCTGGGTTTGTCCAGATTATGTGGGAAGGTATGTTGTTTTTTTTTGCATGCTTGCATAAGCTAGGACTGCCCCTTACTTTTGTGCTGAGTCATGTAACCCTAAAACATATATAAGGGCTCTGTTATCTGTATTTCCTCAGACTGCCTCATTCAATTGCTAAGGCAGTTGGGTGACGTAGCCTCACTTAATTAAGTTTAATAAAGATGTCTTTTCATATTTCAGCTTCTGTGTCAAGTTCTTTATTGATATTAGTAAGACCCCTGAGAATGAGGATTTTCCATTTTCTCAGATGGCGCAGCCAACGCGGGGCTCATCAGAGAAGTGACTTTCTGTGGCAGTGATCTTGTCAGGAGACTGAAATCTACTGAGGAGGACAGGACAGGATTCTACCAAGAAGGTACTCTGTACACAGGGATTCTGGAGATTCTTTGATTATGCAGCCCAGTATATTTCTGATCTTCCTGATTTTGATCCTCCACATGATGTCACTCCTGACTGAGAACCTTTTAGGCGTGAGTATTATAAAAGACTGTTAGGCCATGTAGAACTTGACAGTTAGAATTTGGATAACCTTTTGATTAGTAAAAGTAAGAGTTAAGTATAAGTGGGTCGCTCCCAGTCCTTTGGTTCTTTGGGTCTTTGATTTGGTTATCGCAATTACCAAAGCCGAGGGGTTGGTTTCTTGGTTTTTTATTTGGTCATTGCAATTACCATAGCCGAGGGTCTCGTATATTTGCGAGTGTATTGGTAGAGATAACCCCTTGAAGTTTGAAGCTAGATTAGTGAGCTATAAGATGCCTGATCTTAGCAAATTTGGAAATGTAGCTTTGGAACTTTGGAATTTGTGTTGGCCAACTTTTGGTTTGTATAGGTTTGGATATGCGAATTGCAATTTGTGTAGGCAGGTAATGAGGAGATATTTCTCCATTTGGTTTAGTTGAACGGTGCACGTACGAAAAGTACCTTAAGCACCACTTTGATTATAATACTTGCGTTTTCCGCAGTATTTTTTTGCATGCCTGTTTGTAAGCTCACATGGAAAAATGTGTTGCTTTTTTGGAAGGTACCATAGTGTTATGTGAAGTAAATTAGCCGGCCCCCCTAGCGGGAAATATCTAAATAGGTTAGATTTAAAAACATATTTCTTCCTTGGTGATTTTGTATCCCCAGGGAATTAAAATATGACATAATACAAAACAAGGATCCTTTGTTCTGCGCAGTTTTATGAATGAAGATATGCAGAACGATTTTGTTTGGTGTTCTGCTAGCCAAAGCTAGTGAATTGAGTATATTTTCGCTTCTTGGACATACATCTGTCTGTTGGGCTGTTTTTGCAGTCTTTTGGAACACTATTGAGAAGCATTTCTTGTAAATATGACTTACAACTAGTATTTGCAAATGGTTTGGTTCAAGTACAGTCTGTGAGCTGTTCTTTATTTCTGTCCTGAGTATTGATTTGTGGGTCAAATGTGTGTTTAAATGTCTATGTGGTTTTCCCATTAGTGCAGCTTCTGTCAGTGAATAGCGATGGCGCTATTCACGAAAATGCATGGCGCGCCGTATTGTGTGTCCGGAGTGTTTGACCCCTTTTTGTTGATTTCTGAAATGAGCTCAAATGTGTGTTTGTGGTTTTTTTTATGTTTCCAGTCTATTAAGCAAAATTTTGTAAGCATATTCTTGGGTCTGTTGTTAATTACAAATTGTACTTTTAAAGTGAGCAAACATTTTGTCATGTTATAAGTTAGGTTTCTGTGCTTAGGCTTATAAATGAATGCGTCTAAAATGATAGGCAATGGATGCAGCTCGCTTTTATATGTGGAATTATAAAAATGATTGGGTTTATTAAAAATAATTAATACATTTTGAAAAATAATTATTAAAAATAAGTGCTACAAAATTCGTTTTTCACTATTCATGAAGCTTAATGCTCATACTGTGACCTCCTAGCATTATAATTTAATTTAAGTTGTGTTACACTGCATAATGAGGACATTAGCAATATGGAATTTTTATTTAGCGCAGGCGTAAAAAACTAATTTTTCTAAAGATTTACATGGGATATGTCTGATTAAAAATCTCTGTAATTTGTAAAGAACATTCTGAGGATGATTAATATGTATAACAAGTATAGGATATTTATTTTTAAGTGCCCCTAATATTAAAGTTGAATTTGGGTAAAATAGACCATTTAAAACAGTATTTTTGCCATTTAAAATAGCTTTAAAGTGCATTAGGCCTCAGTAAATGCATACATTTAGGTATAATTCAAATTCGCAAGTTGTCCCAATTTGGGTTTACTTTTAAATGGCCCAGTGAGATCCAATTAAGGTTGCTGAAATGAGTACCATTGCAACAAGCATTTGTTCTAAAAACTGGTATGTGTGTTATTAGGTTCTGTGAATCATTCACAGTAAATGTAGTAGGCCTTCTGTATTAGTCAGCCTCAGAATGAGCAGACACTGTGGGCTAGGAGAACAGGCTGCTCAAGTTGTGCTAAGATGCTACCTTTAGTTTTCCTGTAAACAATGGAAGAGGCTGTCATGTTGACATTTGTGACCTTTTAAATTCGAGCCTTGACTCTGTGGAATGCAGAATGACTTTGCTAAACAGGCCTCTGAAAGGTGGGATTTCTGGTTTCTCCACAAGAACATCAACAAAATTAAAGAACTTAATTCCAAAGGGTCAATATAAAAAAAGGTTTCTTTGAAAGTCCCAACATCATGACATTTGTATTTCTGCTCTAAGAAATAATGTCTGCTAGTTGCTTTATTTGACAGAAAATGATTGAAATTTTGAAGGCTACATGAATAAGTGAGAACGATTTGCCAATTAAGAATTATTGTTTACAGTGGACATTGTGGCACAAGGCTAACATGGAGTATCAGTGAAAGGATTTTACTTTTGGAAAGTTAAAAGGGCTTCATGTTGCAAGGTGACTGACAAGATGGTAACAGTTAAGTAATGGAAATGTATTTTTGTGTTTGTTAATACGTATCATGCTTTGTCTTCTGATTAAAAGTTATAATTGATATTCGTTGGTTATGAGAAATGCCTCTCTTTTGTGTGTTGTGTATTTTTTTCTTTTTTTTGCTTCTGCCTACAGATCATTCATGGATTGTTCTGGGTGATTTAAAGAAGTCAAGACACGTGAGTTTGGTTGGTTGAAAGGAGATGTGTTTTTGCATAACTCATTTGGAAAGAAATGTTCATGTTTTTTTTATGTTTGTGTATTTGGTCCTATCATGTATGTTCTTGCTGGTCCTGTATGTTAGAAAGTTGTATTTGACAGCAGATATCCACTAACTGGTGATCTACTGTCAAAAGGAGGGTAAGAAGGCCTGAATGGCCTGAATATTGGGTTTTGGGACATGGTATTGTGCGTCACCGCTCATTTACATATGTTATTGTTTTGTCTATGCTTTTTGTGCTTGATGCTTGATATACAGCAAGTATATCTGATGGCTTGATATGTGCATTATGCATGTTTTTGTTTTATGTTGCGGCTTTTGATATAATTACAAATGTACTTGTGTTGTGAAGGGATATACATGACGATGTGTATCGCTACACTACAGTTGGGATGATTTGCTAAATTTCACAAATATGATATTTTCATTTTTGTGAACACGACACAGACAACACTTCACCAGTGTATGTCCGATTTGGCTATAAATAGTATTAAAAAAATAAAAGAGATATACAGGATCAAAATGTGTCACTCGCTCCCTCTTCCCTTAAAGGATCAGGCAGCCCTAAAATTATGTATCCTGATTGGACGTAAGGATAAAATTATAGATCTGTGACTCTTGTACATGGTGACCTTATTTCTATATTACATTACTCAGTTTTGTTCTGCTTCCTAAGTAGTGTATGGCTTTGTACCATAAAGGAAACCAGGTTTCATTTTTTTCCCTGAAGAAGGAACTGGAACATTAGCTAAGGTTACCGTATATGGTGTAGCGGCCAGCGGTAGAGTTACATTTTTAAACTATTGTGATTTTTTTGTGTATCACTCACACTCTTGGTATTGTGTCACATGCTTGACTATCACCCACGTAATTTCTTGTTCTTCCTATACATTTTTCTTTTGTCACTACTCCCCTCACCGATGTCGCATCATGACTAGTTATTGGGGATTTTACCTGTGACCTAGTCCCATTTCTCTTTTCCATATTTCTTTCACTAGTCAGTTTTTTTTAATTATTGTTGATGTATTGTTCAGGTTCACACTTGTATGATCAGACTGTTTTTTTGAGAATTTTCTTTAGGCCTACTTTGATGTTTCCCAGTCTAACTGTCAGGGTAGTGACGGACTGGTTAACTGACTCAATATTATAGTAAGATAAGTTTTCCACCTCAATAGGAGACACCTTACGTTTTTTTGAATATGACAAATTCAATGCCTATTCTAATTTGGTTTTTAGTTCCTTTTTCTGCTGCTTCAATTTTTGATGGACCAGATGTATTTTAAATAATGGAAATACCAGGACTCTCTAGTTCTTGTCTTTTGTTTCCACATCTTGATCATTAGCTTTTGTATTGCATAGTCCACCTGATGCACAATTATTAAAGGGAGGTATTTACATGTCTCTGATAATATGTATCATGTGATCTCTCTTTTGAGGTGTTCTAGATAAGGAATTTAGGAACACCTATATGTAATCATTGAGAAAAAAATGTGTTTGCCCCATTAGACAATGCCACCATATGTGAAGACATCCATTTAGATAGAATTCTCGTGTAGTTATCTACCCTTAGATGATGGAGGCTCTCACACGGAAACCGAATTTAAAAGCCTAGAGGCACTGTTTTGCCTACTGCCTTTATATTTGTATTGCTTTTTGAGAATGACAGTGTATTCTAGACCAAAATTGTCCCATGGCGTGTGGCCACTCCTTTGAAGATCGCAGGCCACCTGTTTGCAGTCCCCTTGTTATACAATGAACTGTTTAAAGCATTGCACTTGCTTCATCAGAAGGCGTCTAACATCAGTAAAGAAGGAGGAGCTGGTTTTGCCACAGAACCAGAATTTCAGTGCAAAAGAGCGCCTGTCATGTGCTGGTTAACCTCTGACAATGTGCAGTCCCTTGAGCCCCTTGGCCTGAGTTTTTAGCGACACAACCCCTTTTCCTTCGCTCCAATGGAAGTGCAGTGCATCGGCGGATCCAAGATTGGCAAAAGGCACTACATTCCGGTGCCCATGAAAGAGCAGCCTGAGCGTCCTCTGACACTGAATGATGAGTGTTGGAGCCTGAGAATGGTCCCGGGTCTGCACGAGATGACCTGTGCCCTTGATCAATGGAGAGCACACTACCTGTAGTACCTGCCGCAAAGGAGAGATACTGGTGCACTGCCTTGAGACATTGAGACTTTTGAATGAGCTATGAGTGTTTGCCAGGAGGGCACTCCAACGGATCATGAGAGGCTTGAATGAAGAGGCCCATGTGGAAGAAAACAACAAAAGAAGATTTGATGGACAATAGAAGCCTGCCAGAGAGGCTTTTAGAATGGACTCTGGGCATAATTGGTTTCATAAGAGGTTTCCGTGTGATTGTATAGACTAGGTGTTAGGAGACTGATTGTTTTGCTGGCATTGTTTTAAAGTACTATTCTGTTTAGTAAAAGCAGAATAAAGTCCATTTTCTGTGGAAGAGTACCTCCTTTTCACCTCAGAGCATTGATGAGGATCACCACTGTTTCACCTGAACATACAAAAATTACTGAAATGCATAGGAGCCCTAAAAATGTTACTACATAATTTTAGGATTTTTTTTGCTTATGGTTGTGAAAAATTATAATTTTGTTTGTAATAGTTGTCATTACTTTCTCCTGTTGTCTACATGTTCTTAATAACGTGTTTTCTAGTGTTTTTAAACATGACGTTGTCATTTATGGGTGGGATTGTTTTTCTCTACTCAATTGACTTCTGCACCCACTTCCCAACCTATGTCTTTTCCTACTACTTCTTTTTTGCACTCTTTTCACCCCTTTCCTGGACATGAGCAGGTTAGAAGATCAGAATTCGTAAGCAATTCTTTTGTACAGCTTCTGCATCAACACCAGTTAGTAGTGAACATCACTAATTGTTGGGTGTGTGATCGTATGCCACCTACTACAGATAGAGGTATTAGCTATTTGGTCCTGCCATATGTGGCCTTTGCGCTACTACGTGTGTAAGGAGACCTGTCCCGAGAGAGTTACTAAGTAATAGGATTATGCTCCAGCAACATCTTGATGATCTGATGAATATAGACCTGGATTCAGATTGACATGAGTTTAGGTTATTGCCTATGTAAGGGCAAAAGGAGGGTCTGAGGTTTCGTGAATTCTGAACCTGGGTTATAAAGGTCGTGGTTCTGTTATGATTTTGGTAACAGCGAACCGTAAACAGTGAGTTCAGCAAGTATGAGTGTTTTCATCATGTTACACCAATGGATTCACTGTGTATTTGAAGATTTCGTTCTGAACCATGGGTTCCATTTTGTGCATAGCAGCCATTTTGTGGTTGCCCTCACATAGGCCGATGACTTTAGCTGACTTTTGAATGACCTGAGTGAACTGACCCTGTTGCCTGAAGCTGACCTTGTTAGACCAGTTCCGTGCCCAGTAGCTAATCAAGATTAATGATCAGAGCACAGGAGATTGTAAAGTTTGGTATGCACATACACACCCCTTATCCTACCTCTCATCTGTTTCTGTTCCTTTTTTATGACCTGTTTACGATCTGGGTTTGTCCAGATTGTGTGGGAAGGTATGTTGGGTTTTTTGCATGCTTGCATAAGCTAGGACCGCCCCTTACTTTTGTGCTGAGCCATGTAACCCTAAAACATATATAAGGGCTCTGTTATCTGTATTTCCTCAGACTGCCTCATTCAATTGCTAAGGCAGTTGGGTGACGTAGCCTCACTTAATTAAGTTTAATAAAGATGTCTTTTCATATTTCAGCTTCTGTGCCAAGTTCTTTATTGATATTAGTAAGACCCCTGAGAATGAGGATCTTCCATTTCCTCACGTGATTGGCTAAATGTGTATGTGCACTGCTCAAACACGCACCAGCATGCAGTTCAATGGGCCTGCTCACCGCCTTTGTGTGCGCAGTATGCATTCACTTGTTATTTGTACTGCAAGGATTTAACTGTGTGGTGCGAGGGTTAAGTTCCATCTTTGTGTGCTTTGTATGCACATACTGAAAGCAGTGTGTGCACTGCACACTAAAGACAAAAAGGCAAACTGTGCAGCCCTGACAGTGGACGCAATATACACAGGCACTGTCTGTTTGTCTGCACAAATTACTGCAGCGAATAATGAATCCGGGTGCGTGAGCTGCACGGATCGCTTGTGCACGGGTACAGTCAAGGACTAGTGAATGCACTGCCATGGACGCATTACCGATGCGTGTATACTACACACTTTGTGTGGGCAATATTCTCAGAGACTAGTGTGCACACACTGGATCTGCAGCTTGTGTGTGCACTGTGCACACTACCTTTCCGTACCCTGTGCACCCAGCCTGCACGAGCACTGTATTCGCTGCCTACTTTAGACAATGGGCTCCAGCCTACAGACAGGAAGCGGCAGTCGTGGATTTAACAGCAACCCCGCACCCTCTGAAAGCCTCCGCCCCCACTGAATGGTAAACAATATCCTCCATGATTTATATGTGTGCTGAAGATGGGGGAGTTCTCAAGGCCCAACCGATGCGGTTGGAGGGACTGGGCCTGGAGGATGAGGAGGGGGAAAAAACTCCATCTATTGTTAGTGAAGTGACCTCTTCCGAGCAAAGAGCTCAAAGCCGGCCCCTCGGCTGCAGTGGAGGGTGGACTGGGAGGTCCCCCACTCGCACCAAATGGGTCAAGAGCCCCTGTGCAAGCAAGTAAAATACACCTCTGGCCTCTGTTTGTCTAGTTAAATAAAGACATTATCATTGCTGAATGTGCTCTTTGGCCTCTGGGACTCTGTGCCACTGCAACCGCTGCATCACTGATTGTTATGGCATGAATGACTGGAGTAGTTCTCACAACGTACAGGCAGAGACAGATCCCAGGACACACACCACTCACAGGCAGAGAGAGAGAGAGAGATCCTAAGACACACCGCCCACAGGCAGAGAGAGAGATCCCAAGGCACACACCACTCACAGGCAGAGAGAGAGAGAGAGATCCCAAAACACATACCACTCACAGCCAGAGAGAGAGATCCCAAGGCACACACCACTCACAGCTAGAGAGAGAGATCCCAAGGCACACACCACTCACAGGAAGAGAGAGAGAGAGAGTGGCTGTTCATAGGTCAATAGGCTTAGTGGTCCCACCTTAGTACCGCCTTGTCTCATTTTGTAACCTCCCATAGCGTCCTCCTGAAATGTGTGTTGTTACCCAGTAGGCTTTAACTACTACCTCTGAGCACTATTTTCTCAAATAGCTTTGTCTTGCCTGCTGTTGCAGGCAGGACACGCTCTCTCCTAACGCTTCTTAATTTTTTTAAAGTACAAACACATTTGCAATGCAATAGGTCTCGCATTTGGAAGAGTTTAAGTTATCGGCATTGTAAATAACAAATTCCAATGCCTTTTATTTATCTGTGTGAAAAGTTACAGATAAATAAAGGGCATTGTCATATGCAATGCCAATAGCTCAAATTCTCATAAATGCGAGACCTATTGCATTGCAAATGCTTGTTTATATAGTCTTTATTAGCAGATTTGCATACAGTACCAACTGGAACAAACATAACAGTTGTATGCAAAAACACACCCAACCGCTCCCACCCGCTCTCTACAATAGCTTAGGCATGACTGTTCGTGGAGCAGAAACTGTGTGAGAGTAGGCAACGCATCCTGCACCAACCCATCAGGGGCCTGAATCATCTTCAGGCAGCACAAGCCCATACACTCCCAAGGCACCAGCGTCCAGCATTCTTGTTTCCTAGTGGTCCTAACCTCCAATAGATCAACATTCCAACCATTAACGTGGCTAACTTGTCTAGGGTGGCATAGCGTCTGGGAGTTCAAGTAGATCAGAGAGCATGGCGGTCCAGTCCTGTAATTCATCAGTCAATTTATTACCCTCTAGCATTTACGCATACGGCTCTCCTCCATTATACCTATTCACCATGTCCTTTACCCATTTGCGCACCCCAGGAGAGGTTGGAGACGGTCAGTAAATGGCCACCCTGCTTTGACTAGGATTAACCCCAAAACCAGGAACCTCCTGCTCAGACCCTTCTTTTTACTGACTGGGTGTAAGTCTCAGAGGCATTGACTGGGATTCCATTGGACCTTCCAACCTGTGGCCATGTTCAACCGATCATCCACTGGCTGCTAAAAACTACTAAGTGTGGGGTACCTCCACAACATGTGTAAGAAGTCTGCATGCTCGACCAGATACGGGGACAGGCAGACACCGTCATTGGATAAATTGTATATAACGTGGCTGGATTGAGATATAGTTGGTGGAGAACATTGCAGTGAATTAATTTGAACCTCGCATTCGTTGTAGCAGTCTGTACCGCTTTGTGCATAATATCCCACACCTTGTCTGTAAAGTGTACCCCAGCACTTCCTGCCAACTACACTGTACCTGCAGTGTGCACAGTGGGACATCTTCTCGGAGCACCTTATTTAGAAAGGAGATCAATCTGTGTCCACCAGCCATATCAAGCAGTTTGACCAGTGTAAAAGACTCCTTAGGGACTTCCGAGAATGAAGGCCGTATCTTGCGAACTGTGGCCACCATCCTTATTTAACGTCATCTTATTTTTTATTTTTGTTCAATTTCATTTTTTATTTGTGAATAATAACATGCTTATTTGGAACAATACAATACTCATAGGAAATCAATCTGTTACATTTGATCAATCTCAAGGTTGTTTTGTGGACAAATTCTTATTTTATGAAAGTCGTATGCTTATTATAGAACAATCTTACACCTATTTTTGAAGACATATGTGTTTTTTTATGGACAGTTCCAAAGTAGTTGTCAACAGTATAGTATTTGGTTTGAAGTTATCTAATGTTTACGTTTTGACCAATTTCATGTTTGTTTTAAAGCATTATCCTCAATCTTTCTGAAAAGAAATATGCTATTTTGACAGTTTAACTATATTTGTGTAGAATATGCTCCCTTTTAAGGTTTGTTTTTATCAGTGCCATGTGAACCTTTCATACACCAAATTTGTTGGGCTTTGGGTGTGAGCTATTGAAATTATGGCTTTGCCCTGGTGGAGCAATAGATGTATGCAACTCAAACATTCAGGAGTGACATATTGGCTCCATACCATATGCCTCTTGTGGCATCTGCTGTGTTTATTGGTCTGGTGCTAGTAGAAACAAACTTCTGTCTTCGCAAATCAATGTACTTGGACTGATCATTGTAAATATCTTCTCCCATTCCCTATATTAAATTATGAAGATTCATTGTATTCAACCCATAATCACCTATGAATGTAAAGGAACGTAGTCTAAAGAAAATGCCTGATAGCATGGCATAATATATTAGTTTGAATGTTTCACATACTATTCTGATACAAACAAAACACATAGCAGCAAAAAAAAAAAATTTAAGCAGACAAAAATATTAATTTAACAAACCAGAGCATTCTGAGAGTTGTCTTACTTTGCCTTGTTTGACCAAGCATACAGAATTGAAAACCTGGGACTCCATACGTGTTCTATGACTACTACATAAGGTGTGTAGACACTCAACGTCTGTGCTACTAATAAAAGATTATAGTAACATTCCAAGGATATGGGCATGCAATGTACACTGCATTCAAAGAAGTAAAAGATGGAATTGGCATGCAGCCTGAATTATATTGTTTTCCACAAGTGACCAGTCCAAAGAGGGTAAGGGTTCAGTGGCCCTGGAGACTGATGTCTTCAACCACCCAGTGCAATCGATTTTTCCTCTGAGAATTCAAAGACTGAATGAGGGTTACACTCCATTACTTTCTCAACCTTCAAGGTGAGTTGACTTTCAAGGTAAGTTTCTCTGTAGAGGAATTGAATATTATGTGGAAATCAACTTTGAATTTTCCTGGCTTCATTTAAGCATCTGTCGATCTGCCCTCCTATCCCTCTATTTCTGCTTGCATATTTGTTTCTTTAGGGTTTGTGCAAACTCATAGAAGTATATAATGTGATGGCAGAGAAAGACAGTTCATCATTATACATTGGAACTCCAGGCACATTGCGGTATCACTTGTTGTAAAATCCTGAATGTTTCATAATATAGTTCCTGCTATTATATACTTTTATCTCCAAGGCTATATTAACGAATTAGAGGAGAGATGGAGACCCAGCAATGAGACCTGAGAGGTTGCCTGTCTCTGGTAAAGTTTCACGGTTGTGGTGATGGGGCCGGGTTCTCCTTTCTGGTTTTCTCTCGAACCCTTGCTGATGGGCCGTTGGTGTCTGCTTGGAAGTGTAGAGTAGAGAAATATTTTTCATAACAGGTTAAAAACCACAATGATTCAGGACTCCAAAGAATCACAGACTACAGGTTCTAAGTTTAGGGGTTTATTACAAAGCCAAAAATAACTGGACATACAAACATCTCAAGACGAGGTTGTAGAAATACATTGGAACTAATACAAAACCAACCCTACAAGTGAAGTTGAACCTCTGGAGCATGAAAAGAAGGTCAAATTCCAAAACCAGGATGCAGGCAATAAGTGCCCCCACGTCTAGATCAGTCTTTATTAAAGGTTTGTAAGTAAAAAGCATTAGTCTGTCCCGAAACTCCTGCTAACGTGACATCCCTACTTAGCATTCCCCAGGCAAGTCAGGAAAAGGTGTCAGCGTGTGAAGACTTCCTAAGAAGTACACTCATGTTGTATGGGTCAAGTCACCAAAGGCTACGGAGCTCATTCGAGATGCTCCTTTCCTCACCATCGTTCTCCTCTCTTCTCCTTCCCTCAACCCCTACGGTACTGTCCCTAATTCAAACACCAAAATCTCTGATCACGCCCACTGCTTGTCCTCCGATAACCTCATCCAGCTTGGCACTCCTCAAGGTTATTTTCCATTTAGTTTCTGAAGTCCCAGCCTCTGGCTCGATGACCTTTATTCCTAGGCCTTCTCCAGTGATAATGAACACTGTCCCACTTTGTCAGCTGTTCTTGTGTGAATGTATTCTTTCCTCCACCGAGCCTAAATCTTAAAACAAAAGCGTTATTCTTACTAACAAAGACAGGTTTCTCCACCTGCAACAGAAACATGAGAAAGGAAGGACTCCAACATGTAAATCGAATTCAACTATTAAATCAAAAAATACAAGAGCGTCAGGGAGACTACATTTCAGGCCTATACAAATTGGCCAACATAAGAGAATAGTACATAGGCCCCACAAATATACAGGTAAATGAACTCTTATAGCGTTTCTAAATCAACATGTTACAGGGCACATCATGTACGTGAGTAAGAATAAGCATCTGACACAATTCTACATGTTAATGTTTTCAGCTAAACACACATGTTTTGCAACTTTAAATCCTCCACATTTACATGACAAATACATCTCTAGCACATCACATTTCACATTATAACAATACCTTCTACTGTCACATGTTAACACGACAAAAGAATAAATGTAGCTGTGAACTACTCATGATTATAATGCACCCCTACAAATGAAAGAGCACCATCACACTATCAGTGGTAAAGTCCTTTTGACGTCAGTCTCCCCAACCTTGCTTCTCCTGACTCTTCCCAATGTGTCTTCTTTTATAGTCATGTCTTCTAGGATTGCACCTTTGCTGGCAAATATCCCCTCTTCTAATATATTTATATCCCTCAGGTATTTAAATATCCTGTATATTTCCCCTCTTTCTGTTTACATGCAGGCTACGGAAGCCTTGATCCTTGTTACATAAGAATTTTGACTTGGGCTGTCGCCCGGGTGGCTGAGACAGGCATAGACGGCCCTCCACTCAATGCCCATGATGTGGGCTTGGACGTAGATGTTCCTCACAGTCAGGTACCAAGCCAAACTTTACCAGCCAGGGTTCCAAGGTCTGCCTGGACATTTTAACATGCCCTGGAACAGATTACCACGCAACATCATACAGTCGTCAGACCTGCTATCTTTCAGAAGAGCGCTTAAGACCTGGCTCTTTACTCACTAAAGCTCCCTACCCACATACACTGGTTCAATCACGTTAGCGCCAGGACACCTCCGGGTAACAGTGCGCTCTAGAAATGTGAAAAATAAATAAATAAATAAATAAATAAATTAGTGACTCTACACATGGGTCAGAAGGTTTGGCTCCCCATACTAGCTAGCAGGACTCCATCCTGCCTGCCACTTTGCTGTTAGCACCCCGGGGAAGGTGGAAGAGTGTGCCCTGGCATCCATATCAGTAAGGTATTGTCTTTAAAATCCACTTGCGAAGTTGCCTTGGACTCTTTAGAGATGACAAGGAAATCAGAAGAGAGTACTGCTTCAACCAAGAGTGACTCAGGTCTACAAAAGCAGGTCTAAATATGAGTGTGTTTTCCCCGAATGAGTGTGACCTCTTCTATGTGACCCTGCTAGCTTGATGGCCTTTGTGTCTCTCTCTGTAGTACTGTTTGATTTAAATATTACTAAGTGATCCCGGGGGAAGGTCTGTGATGGACTCACGTCATAGCATGCCATAGTTTATATACTAGTGGAGTCTGCGACATGGCAAAGGGCATAAGAACGGATAGAGTTTATTCACTGAGGTATGTAGACTTACTGGATCTTATGAGCGAAGTTAAAGTACATGTATCAATAGCAATAAATTGTGAAGTGGTTGAGCAGACCACCAGGCACAGGGTTGTAAGTAGACAAACAGCACGCCAACACTACAACTCAAGATGTGTATCTTCTCCTCATTATGACAGTGACAAACAGCGGCACATCAATGCACATCATTGGTGGGTGTTTAATAACGAGCAGCAAATGACTACATGCTTTATTAATAGGTTTTCTAAAGTACCCACCTGCCTATACCCGTTGCATTTCAACAAAAGTTTAATTGCATGTTTAGTTACGATATATTGAACCTGCAGGTGATCAACTGGTTTAGTGAGCATTGTGATATTTGTGTCTTCATGTGAATTGTAGAAAGACTGGCTTTAGAAGGAGATTTCTAATCCCAAATACTATGGTAAAACCTAAATAATGGTCATCCTCCTCAGCGGATGAGCTGGGTGTCATTGGCGTAGAAGATGATGATTAACCCTGGGTGCAGTGCTTCGCTCCGTCCACGGAGTGTTTGTAGAGTTGCCTACTTGGCGATTCGCAAATTCGGCGTAGTAGGCAACACTACGCACACTCCATGGACAGAGCGAAGTTGCCCACCACCCGCCTCCCTCCCGCCCTCTTCTACATGCCTAATTTATTGTTAAATAGAGTAAAAGTAAATTAGAAAGCACTTAGCTGATATGCGGGCGCCCGCGCATGCGCATTTGGCTGGAAGAAGTCGGCGCGTCAGGAGAAGAGGGAGCCCCGGGACGCCGCATATCAGGTAAGTCCCTTTTAATTTACTTTTACTATATTTAACATAAAATTAGGCATGTAGAAGAGGGCGGGGGGGAGGCCGGTGGCGTAGCTTCCTCCCCACTTCACGAAGCTTCGCGTAGCCCCACTATGCACACTACGCCCACCCCTATGATGTTGAATCCGGGTGATCTGTGGGGTCAAGTATGTGTTGATGGGGGTGAGGCTGAGGGATGATTCTTGGTGGATTCTGCAGTTGATTTTCTTGGGTTCCAAGGTGAACGGTGGGAGACAGATTCTCTGAGTTCTTCTGGTGAGGTATGAGGTGAGCCATTTGAGGGTGTCTCTCTGGATTCCGATGTGGTGGAGTCTGTTGATGTAATGGGAGACATTGTCAAAGGCGGCAAATAGGTCCAGTCCGCCCCATTCCAGGCGAGCCCTGATGTTGTCGGTAGCTGCGATCAGGGCTGTATCAGTACTCTGATTGGCTTAGAATCCCGATTGAGAGGAGGTTGTTATGTTCCAGGTGTCCTTGAGTTGCTGGTTGATTGCCTTCTCAAGAACTTTTGCTACAAAGGAGAGCAGGGAGACGCTTTGTAGTTTTTCGGTTCTGCAGGGTCGGTGAATAATTTCTTTGGGAGGGGCCTCGCCTCAGCATGTTTCCAGTCCTCAGGGAAGGAGGCCGGGGTGATGGAGGTGTTCAGGACTTTCTTGAGCTCGTTGACAATCATCTTGCTCCCGAGGTTGAATATGTGGTAGGGTCAGGGGTCCTGGGGTGCTACCGAGGGCATGGAGTTCATGATGGAGATTGTGGCTTGAGTTGTGAGAGGGTCCCAGTTGGTGAACAGGTGTTCAGAGTTTGTGTTTGTGAGTGTGAGCAGACTGATGCTGTCGGTGGTGGGTGGTTGGGGCTTGAGGCTTGCGAAGATTGCTGAAAAATTGCAGTGGAAGAAGTCTGCCCTGGATGTCACATAGTCCTTGGAAGGGGGTGATGTCATTCTCGGTGGCTGCGGTTTGGAAAACTCTTTCACGATGGCAAAGAGCTCATTGCTGCAGTTTATGCCGGCTTGTATGGGGTCTGCTAGGGTGTTCTTCTTTGTTTCTTCCAGGAGGCTGAGGCACTGGTTCAGTGCTGTCTTGAAGGGGGTACGATCTCCTGTCTCTTTGCTGGTGTGCCACTTCCTTTCAGTAGTAAGTCACGTTTGATAAATTATGCATGTTCTAGATGTACAGCTGAACCTACTTTCAGCTCCATTCTAGTTGTCTCCAACAGCTCAGATTTATTACAACTCCGAACGTCTTTTCAGCACTCCCCTCCAATATTATACAGTACTTTATTGTTATCATTTCTCAAATTACAGATCCGTTCTTAAGTATTGAGGCATTTTGTATTGAGATGACCCTAATCTAAGTTGAAGTAGACAGTCTTTGGAACTTAAATGTTGTAAAGCCTCAAGTTGCCAATTTACCTTTTAAAACCCCCTTCAAACCTTGTGACTATTCAAATTTAAAGCAGAGAGCAGCATGCCCTAAAATCTCAAGATGCTCAATGCTCCGTTTCCAGAATTCCTCAGCCTTTTACTGATAATCACTGTTATTTTGGTGTTAACCATATTAATTGTTAAAATTAAAATTTGACAACATTAATATTGTTATCCTGATAAACAGAGAGTAAAATATTTGACAAAGGTGGTCTTTTGCAGCTACAAATGTAGTCTACGAAAGTGGAAGTGACCGGCAGTGGGGGTCAAGGATCATTACTGCTGGAAGATAAGACCAATTTAAATCCCAATCTGGGGAGCAATGTTTCGGATCCATGGGGGAGGAGTTTACGATTGATTGATGGATGGATGCTTTTCAGCGAGACAGATGACTATGCAATAAAGAATAGATTGTTAGTGGAAGAATGGAGGTTCCTGATGTGGTTGTAAAGTAGGAGTTTGGTTGTAAACAATGATTATTTTCTTAGTAGAAAGCCTAGAGGATGAGGAGTGAATAGGACTGAGTATCTTCAGCTAAGTATTATTTGCAGACAGGATTTAAGAGGCAGTCACACTGTTATAAGGCAGTAAATTGCTGCTGCAGTGTTATTAGTATTTGGTGCGTGTGCTTCAAAAATGTCATAGTTCTGAGGGTGCAATGAGATAATATCGACTCCAAAATATCGTTTGGACATAATATCGAGTAGTAAATATAGACTGGACAAAATATCAACAGGACAGAATATAGATAACCAAAATATCGTTTTTAAGGTAAGTGATTTAATATCGACTGTTAAAAATATAGAAAGTTAAAATATCGAAGTATATAATATAGATAGTTAAAAATATCGATTTTGTAATAATATCTAATTTTTTAGAGTGTATATTTATGTTATAATATGTGTTATAATTAATTTTAATTAATGAATTTTATTTTTATAATTATTGCGTAATTTAATTCTGTAGCGAGTTGTGGGTTTATAGGGGAATAGGGTGGAAAGTAATTTAATTATAATGAATTAAATATGTAAATTTATTTATTGATAGTAATTTTTAATTAATTGTTAATTAATTTATATTTGTTAAATAATTAAATTTTAATAGCTAATACATTTTAATTAATTGATTGATTGGTAATTATGTACATTTTACTAATGTATTTTCTGTAGCGGTTTATAGGGGAATAGGGTGGGAAGTAATTTATTAATAATTAATTAAATAAATAAATGCATTTAAATATATTTTATTGGAAATAATTGTTAAATAATTTTTAATTATTAAATAATTAGTTGTTAATTTTTAATTAATTTGTATTAATAGGTGATCAATTGAAATAATTATTGTTAATTAGTAATTGTAATATATTAATTATTATAATATATACAAAATGTATTTATTTTTAATTCATTATTAATAGATATTCATTTTTAAATTATTAAATACTATATGAAGTATTTACTTTCCCTAATGTATTCTCTGGAGTGGGAATAGTAATTTTAACCCTTACGCTATCCAACGTTTTCCCTACTGTTGCACCCACTGGAGTGGGAATACTAAATTTAACCCATACGCTATCCAACGCTTTCCCTACTGTTGCACCCACTGGAGTGGGGATAGTAATTTTAACCACTACGCTATCCAACGCTTTCCCTACTGTTGCACTCTTTGGAGTGGGAATAGTCATTTTAACCCCTACGTTATCCAACGCTTTCCCTACTGTTGCACTCTTTGGAGTGGGAATAGTAATTTTAACCCCTACACTATCTAACGATTTCCCTACTGTTGCACCCACTGGAGTGGGAATAGTAATTTTAACCCCTACGCTATCCAACGCTTTCCCTACTGTTGCACTCTTTGGAGTGGGAATAGTAATTTTAACCCCTACGCTATCCAACTCTTTCCCTACTGTTGCACCCACTGGAGTGGGAATAGTAATTTTAACTCCTACGCTATCCAACGCTTTCCCTACTGTTGCACCCCCTGGAGTGGGAATAGTAATTTTAACCCCTACGCTATCCAACGCTTTACCTACTGTTGCACTCTTTGGAGTGGGAATAGTAATTTTAACCCCTACGCTATCCAACGCTTTCCCTACTGTTGCACCCACTGGAGTGGGAATAGTAATTTTTACCCCTACGCTATCCAATGCTTTCCCTACTGTTGCACTCTTTGGAGTGGGAATAGTAATTTTTACCCTTACGCTATCCAACGCTTTTCCTACTGTTGCACTCTTTGGAGTGGGAATAGTAATTTTAACCCCTACGCTATCCAACGCTTTCCCTACTGTTGCACCCACTGGAGTGGGAATAGTAATTTTTACCCCTACGCTATCCAATGCTTTCCCTACTGTTGCACTCTTTGGAGTGGGAATAGTAATTTTTACCCCTACGCTATCCAACGCTTTCCCTACTGTTGCACTCTTTGGAGTGGGAATAGTAATTTTAACCCCTACGCTATCCAACGCTTTCCCTACTGTTGCACCCACTGGAGTGGGAATAGTAATTTTAACTCCTACGCTATCCAACGCTTTCCCTACTGTTGCACCCCCTGGAGTGGGAATAGTAATTTTAACCCCTACGCTATCCAATGCTTTCCCTACTGTTGCACTCTTTGGAGTGGGAATAGTAATTTTAACCCCTACGCTATCCAACGCTTTCCCTACTGTGGCACCCACTGGAGTGGGAATAGTAATTTGAACCCCTACGCTATCCAATGCTTTCCCTACTGTTGCACTCTTTGGAGTGAGAATAGTAATTTTTACCCTTATGCTATCCAACGCTTTTCCTACTGTTGCACCCACTGGAGTGGGAATAGTAATTTTTACCCCTACGCTATCCAACGCTTTCCCTACTGTTGCACCCACTGGAGTGGGAATAGTAAATTTTACCTCTACGCTATCCAACGTTTTCCCTACTGTTGCACCCACTGGAGTGGGAATAGTAATTTGAACCCCTACGCTATCCAACGCTTACCCTACGCTTGCACTCTTTGGAGTGGGAATAGTAATTTTTACACTTTTGTTATTGTACGTTAATAATATTGGATATTATTAAATTATATTTAGTTACTATATAAATATGCTTTAACAAATATGATTTTTTTTTACTTTCATTAATTATTGAATTATTATAAGTTAATTTAAGTTTTCTTAAGTATATTTTAGTAATGAATTTTTAATATTAATTTAATTTAACATTGTTTTTATTAAAGTCGATATTTTTTAAAACTATATTTTAGTAAACGATATTTTTAACTCGATATTTTTGTACTTACCTGTTTGTAGATAGAAACTCGATATTTTGTCAACGATATTCTTGATGGTCGATATTCTGTCCCTCGATATTATTTCAGTGATCCAAAGAATACCCCACTGTCTAATCATAACTTCATGACCAGGGCAATGAACACATTGGCAATCACCCACAATGATGGGACTTTGCACTCCACGCTAGAAAGTGGCCACAGGATACCACGCTTCCAATTAAAAAAGTGATCCATCAAATAAATACAGAATGTACTGGTCTTAGAATGTACTGGACCTCATTACATAAAAAAGTCCAACAGCAGTGAATTAATAGTTTACCTTAATTCTGTGCTGAGATTATTGCATTTTATTATTGGAATTGTGCATTACTAAAGGGGATGAGAATAGCGACAGTTGCAAATACCACGGAAGTAAAAAGTCAAAGTCAAAACGATCTATATTCAGTATATAAAAAACATAATAGAGAACACAACATAAGACAGTTAAATCACCATAACAATTCGATTGTAAAAAAAACAACATTAAAAACCCTCAAAAATAAACATTCCTTATAGACATTTAGACCAAAAAGTGACTTGTGCATAAATTGACAAAGACAGATGCAATATCAAAAACACATAAAGGGCTCAAACAACTTGAATAAATACATCGCAGTTATAAACATTACATCCCCATTGTAATCCGCAGAATTTATATCAACCAGGATAAACTATAGACATTTATTCAAGTATATTCATTTTGCCCTGGCTTCAAATAAGGTTCCATAAGTATTATATGCAATTCATTAACCTTCACAGAAATAGCCCATAACATAACATTATGACAAACAGATCCTGGATTTAAAACATCATAAAAGCATACCACCTCATTAACAAACATTACTTCTCTACCATATTCTTCAGTCTTATGGCAGCCAAGATACATTTATGGACCATTGTGCAAATATATATCGGTTGGCAACAGCTGCAAATAAAGAAAGGCTGGCCTACAGCTTCTAATGTTCAGAAGCCTGAGTAATGGGAACTGGAACTGTTTACTAGGTACAACATACAATTTAGAATAAAAGAGCAGATGTCACAAGGACATGAATTCACGTGGATAAGAGACCAGGAAGTGGGCCATATTAAATCTGAACCTAAGAAAATAAAATCTCTGAAACTGGTGGGGCAAGGAATAAAGATTAGACTCCATACTATCTGTAGTTGCTAACAAGTGCTAGGCAGCCACTCTTTTCTTTTTCAACTCTTGAAGTTCCCTACGCCGCCCCCAAAGGGAAAGGGATTGTATCTTAAGTTGTCTTTTAGAGAAGGTGGTAACCTCCTGTGGGGTGAGGAAATAGTCTGGTCTCCCTAATGAGGCAAATTGTTCTTTAACATTCCTCAGCCATTGAATCTGAGACACATAATCAAGTCGCAAACAATCGGTTTTATCCTGATTAAAGAGAGTTTCTTGCTTGGACCAAATAGAATGCTACAACATAAGTGGGGCTAATTTAATACGGTCCTCCACATGCGACAAGCCCAAATCCATTTGACAAAGCCAAGATAAGCAAAGATACAGCGCCAAGAAACCGCACGGTGAATGTTGTGCTATATAAATATTTTAAATTCAAATTCAAAGATACGTGGGCACATTGTTGGGGATGGACAAGAGCCTTTTCAAAAACCCAGTCTCACAAAATTGTAACTGAGATGTGTCACAATAACCTCAAACACCAGCACCATATATCATAACAGAACAACACCGTTCTTTATAGATGTTAACTATCACATCAAGGGGTTTGGAGCCTAACTTCCAAGCAAACCTAAAAGTGCCTCCATTGTTTGTTCAAATTAGGATTTCCTAACATGCATTAGGGGCAGCCAGGTGCCTTTGCAATCAAACGGAACCCCCACGTATGTGAAAGTTGGAACTGATGAGAGTTTGTTGCTGTTAATAAAATGAGATCCCAAATTAGAGGGAGTAATTACAGGAATCTGTAAAAAATGCATATAGGAGAACACTAATTTTCGTGCACTTAACAGCTAAGCAAACAGCACTGGAGTGACATTAACTACTGGGCTTTAAATATACATGGGCCCCTACAGTCTTGATTGCCTTTTAAGGAACGTCACATAGCCAAAGCATCATGCTTCAGAAGATGGTTGTGGGTTTTACCCAATGAGATCTGCTCAGACTTGACCTCATAACAGATGGTAAACTGGATAAGTGAACGGAAGTGTTTCAAATCGGGCCTATAACTCTGGAGCGTGCCTTTCATTGCCTGTATGGCATGCTTTTAGGCTATTGTACAGTTTGTGGTAGAAGGTCTATGGACCGTTTCATTTACAGCTTTCTGTAACTAAGGGGTTGAATGTTGTAACAAAGAAAAGCAGAGATAAGCTTTGATTTGAAGCTGCAGAAGCATTGTTCACACTCTGCTGTTTCTCAAATGTGGTGTTTACTCATTCTACTATGTAGATAACCTCAGTACTGAAATCTGGATGCAGTTAGTGCATGGACATTATTAAATATTTTGAGGTTACATTAGCTCTTTTTGAATTATTTCCCTTCTGTGAAGTCTTTGCATACTTCCTGGAAGCGTGTGTGCCTTTGGTTAATGTGACACAAATGTGAGATAGTGCGTGGGAAAGTTAAATTTGATATTTCTAACATTTGGACTTTCTTGAGGATTTGTGATGTGTTAATTGGGTCAGAAGACTGTCAGCAGTTCTACACTCCTCTGAGCTTAAGCCTTATATTGCTGCCTGAGTGCAGTTTTCATACCTTTGGAATATGTTTAGCTCCCTTTTCTTGAAAAATAATTGGTACCGTCTGTGCATTTATTCTACTTTTTACGAAATAAAATGAAAGGTAATATGTCAGCATATGGGTTCGAAGGTGTGTGCTTTCAATAGATCTTTTTTTCAATGCAATCAAGGTAACAAACAATAGAAAATACATTTCAAGCGTATAAGCATAGGTCAAATAAACACAACAATTAGAAAAACTATAATTCTGTGTTTAATTTGATTGCTTGCTTGAAAGAGAAGGAAGAAAGTGTTCAGAGCTCAAGTTATCATCACACGTGGATGAAGTTCAAGTATGAGATGTGTGTATGTACAGAGTCTGATAATGGACCATACAAACTCAAGAATAATGCTACAGAGTTTATCCATTGTAACACAAATTTTCCTGAAAGGCCAAAATATTTTCATGGGTCCAATTGTCAATTGCATCCACAGTGTTTGACCCATATTTCCCTAAAGGGTCATCATTAGGTCAATGGGTTATGGAGCCAAGTTGGGGGGAAACCACTAAGTAGTCAGAGGAACTTTTAAGGAGTTAATATCGTAAGATTTTCATAATGTAAGGCCCTTTGTAATTCTGGGTAGTGGATATGTTAGTAATTGAACGTTGAAAACCTCAGTATGATGACAGACTGTGGACCCCACCAGAGTAGATCTGATCAGCTAGGAACTAAGTATTGGAGGAACCCAGGGAGCAGCACATCTCAAGTCCACTGTCAGAGGATGGCCAAGCCCTGCCAAAGTTTGTTTCATTGAGTATACTGCAAATATTCCCATTTATACTGTGAGGAACCACTCTATGTTTTTCAAATATACAACTAAAATTCCAGAAGGGTACTGGGACGGCCTGATATTTTCATTAATTACTCTCTTATAGATTGCCCTGAGAAATGACTTTTTTATGGATAGGTACTTCCAGAAAGGTTTCATAGGTCCATTCAAGAGCACAGAATAATGTCATAATGAGAGGCTGGGGATTTAAATAATGTATGTATTATCGCAGTGCACTCTTTTCTCCACGTTTTTCCTTTGCTTTTCGGACTAGTTTATTGGTGTGCTACTCTATCGACGGCGCTGGGTCTGTCAGCGCTGAGCAACTTACAGTATCCAGAGTGCCAGGTTTGGGAGATCAATCCCTACCAGATGGATGCAGTTAGCGTTGAAACGTCTGTTTCTCTTCCAGTTATGTATCTATCTTCCAATTTCACAAAAAACTTTAATCTTGTTCCATGTATTTAAATCTTGAATTTAATACAACTTTTCATGTTGCATATTTCCATTACACAGATTGTGTTGTTAAATATAATCTCTCATCGTGCTCAATGCATTTCGAGTCGAGAATGACCCTTCATCAGGGGTCTCTGAAAACAAAATAGAAAAAGGCGCCAGTTTAGTCCTGACTGTTTCATTCAATATGCTATCAAGCCATAATTCTCTTCTGAAAATGGGTCCCTTAGAAAAGTGATGATTGAACTTTACATCCCAGATCATGAATCCCAACGTGCCACGAAGCTTAAAGCCATCATACCGTTGCGTGTGAGACATTAGTGTACGGAACTACAACCTTCGTGCTGTTACATGTGTAACATTCAGAGCATAATATTCATGCGAACCGAGAACAATAATGTGCTCCATTATTTAGGAACAACACAGACTCTAGGTGTTACGCTGTGTCTAATATAAAGGATACGTGTGTGAATGAAATAAACGGTGGTTAGAGCTCTCTACTAAAACACCTGTCAACGTGTGCAAAGTGCTGTTAAACTACATGCAAATACGTAAAAGGCCGTCATCTCAAAGTTAATTACAACTTAAAAAGCCATCTGCTCACCTGTGATACAACAGTGCTCTGCGTTCTTTGAGTCGAAGTCTATGAGTTACGCGTATCTCCGGTGCAAAGTTAAAGTGAATAAACGCGATGACGTGACAGATATTAGAAAGGTTACCGCCTGCTTTAAGTGAAAGCTGCCACTTGGACAAATGTCAATGGCACGTAGATGTGAAATAAAGTTACCAAATTTAAATTCAAATTGCAGAGAAAACATAGCAAAACAAATATTTCTAGGACAAATTTTCCTACAGTGAAAGGTTGACAACATTCTTTGCTGTAGAAAACTCAACAGCAATATATCAGAGAAATGAGCTAATGAAAACAAATATTGAGGATGTCACTCACTGCACTCCTCAGTTAACTACCTACCTTCTGTTATTAATGCCCTAAAACCCCAATCTGTATGCTAGCAGATCTGTCCCATTATAGAAAACATGCTAATTCTATTCGGTCATTTAATCCTTATGGCTGCATCATGTTTAATTTTTTGATTCAGTAGAACTCAGATCTCAGCAATTGTTTCTATGGATGCACACCAGTTCAATATGTCACTGCCTCCATGATTGTGTAACGGAGTTGAGTGAGGTTGTGTCCTGTTTGTTGCCAGTGGATTGCTACGTTGGACTTTTTTGCTCTGATGTTACTTTTATGTTCGGTAATCCATATTTTCACCTTTCGTTCAGTCTTGCCTACGTATAGATTACTGCATGGGCATTTCAAAGCATAAATCACGTTGGCCATGTCACACGTGCTGGAATGTTGTAGCATGTTTATCGTTCCCTTTGGGGGATATGCAAACTGATTCCCAGTCTTACGTTAATACAATGTATGCACTTTGCACATTTTTGCATGCCTTTAAATTTGTTGCTATGAATTATTTTCTTTTTGCACAATAATAATTCTTTAATGTTTTTTGAATGCTGAAATGCAAAAATGGGTATGCTGTTAAATAGTTGTTTCAAGTCTGGTTCTGTTTGAATCATAGCCCAATGTTTTTTAATTATTGCTTTGATTTGCTTTAGTGGAATGCTTCAAAATGCAAACTATAGGTTTCTCTTTGACCACTTCTCTTTTCTTGAACAACCCTTGCCTATCAAGAGCTGTTACTTTCTTGATAGATTTCTCAAGAATATTATTGGGATAACCTTGTTGCTTGAATCTCATGGCATATTGATTGATCATATTGGCTGCTTCAATTGGGTCTGATATCATTCTTTTTATCCTTATAAACTGAGAAAACGGTAGATGGCGTTTTAGTGACTCTTGGTGGAAACTCTTATAATGTAAACAGTTATTCCGATCTGTTATTTTGGTGTATACATTTGTTTTGATCACACCTTCATCTATTTGTATAATGACATCCAGAAACGCAATCTTTTTCTTTTCGATTTGATGTGTGAATGTAATATGTTCATGACACTGATTTAACTCCATGATGTTGTCCTGTAGTTGTTTGAGTTCCCCTTTCCAAATGATAAAAATATAATCAATGTATCTTTTGTAAGTCACCATATGTTCACTCCGTGTTGCCTTTAGAAGAATATGATCGCTTTGAAATTTAGACATGAAAGTATTAGCATACGATGGGGCTCCTGCGAACCCCATTGAAGTCTCATTTCATTGTGAAAAAATGTTTTCTTTCCACTGAAAATAGCTGTGAAATAGTACAAAATGGAGTAACTCCAGTACAAAAATCTTGTTTGCTCCTACTGATTCATTGAGCAAAAGAGCCCACTCTATTGCCTCAATTCCTTCATTATGCGGGATGGAGGTGTATAAAGCAGTCACATCCACAGTACACAACCACCACGATTCAATCCCTTCCTGGCCCAATGATGTTAACATGTTCAAGAATGCAGTCATGTCTTTAATCTGTGTATCCCATTGCTGTACGATTGGCTGCAGGAAAAAATCCAAGTGTTGACCAATGGGTTAAGATATAGATCCTCAAGCGGATACTATAGGTCTGAATGCCGGATTCATCAGATTTTTATGCACCTTTGGCAACATGTAAAATTGTGGTCTACGTGGGTATTCCGTGTCCAGAAATGTATGAGTTTTTTCCGTGATCCTTTCCATTTTTAATGCATTATCCAAGATTTATTTTGAAATCCTGTGGAATTCTTTGGTCGGATCTTGTTAAAGCCGTAAGTAGATGTTAGTGTCTTGCCCGTGTACAGACACATTAGTCTCATAGAATTCGGTGTTCATTATACAAGTGCTCCTCCTCTGTCTTTTTCTGAAACGTCAACTGACTGTTGTTGGCCAATTTCGATAAAGTACTCCATTCTTTTGTGGAAAAATTTCAATTTTTCGTGTCCTTGAAATCTATACTGCTCACATCCATTTTGATAAGGCGTTCAAACGCATCTATGGTTTTATGCGAGATTGGAGGGCAAAAAGTACTTTTTGCTCTGAACTCCTTGTGTTCAGTTTCCATCTGTGGATTAGCTGAAGGTTGGAGGGTGCTAAAAAAATATTTGAATCTCAAGGAACTTAAAAATGTGAAAATTGAGATCTCAGTTTCCGCAGCATTACTGTGATATGATGGGACAAAAGAGATTCCTTTATTTAACAAGGCTTTTTGTTCTGCGGTCAAGCCGATGTTAGAAATGTTAATACCTAGGTCGCTTTTATCTTGCTCCTCAACAAGGTTATCCCAACAATATCCTTGAGGCATCTATCGAGCAAGTATCAGCTCTTGATTGGCAAGGGTTGTTAAAGAAAAGAGAAACCTATAGTTTGCATTTTGAAGCATTCCACTAAAGCAAATCAAATCAAAGCAATCATTAAAAAACATTGGACTATGATTCAAACAGAACCAGACTTGCAACACCTATTTAATAGCATACCCATTTTCGCATTTCAGCGTTCAAAAAACATTAAAGAATTATTATCGCGCAAAAAGAAAATAATTCATAGCAACAAATTTAAAGTCATGCGAAAATGTGCAAATTACATGCATTGTTATAACGTAATGACTGGGAATCAGTTTGCACATCCCACAAAGGGAACGATGATCACGCTACAACATTCCAACACGCGTGACATGGCCAACGTGATGTATGCTTTGAAATGCCCACGCAGTAAACTATACGTAGGCAAGACTGAATGAAAGGTGAAAATTCAGATTACCGAACACAAAAGTAACATCAGAACATAGGATTCCTATACTACCCTATCTCCTAGTCCATGCAACATCCAAAATTCTGGATGCCTTGAGCAGTTGGGAGAAGTGAGGAACAGTCTAGCAGGAAAGGAAGTGCATTTCTTTGGACTACTGTGAGTGAAGCACTTCTTTCTGTGCCCCTTCCAGAGAATTAACATAGGAAATAAGCAACTTATGAGAACCAAGCCTCAATTGGGTAACCCAAGTCCAGGATAAGAGACAAAGGACTAAACCATGCCCACCCACAGGATTGAAGGCTAGAATGCTAAGAAGCATGCCTGGTCCAGTTACTTTTCTAATTGCATGATCCTCCCATCAATGTTGTTTGCCACCTCTCCGACCATTGCATCCTAAGATATGTCAAAGGGGATTAGGCCATAAAGACAGAGGCCATGCCTATGATGCAGCAGAAGCAGGGGCAGGATTTACCACTAATAACCAATTTCAATAACCACCTGTCTTTTCCCCGCATAAAACTAAATTTGAGCCATAACAACTGGGCCCTCCAATGGATCTTTGGAGAGTTGTTAGGGACTGACAATTGTCAATACTGATAATATTCCCCTTATGAGGACCTACAATACCATGTACAAATTAAATTAATAATATTCATCAATAATGACAGACTCTGATTACTTATCAATTTGCTTTTATCTATTTTATAAGCATATGAATGGTCACTCAAACAATACAGCATGAAATCACAGTTCATCACACAAGAGAAAATAAGCAATTTACAATAACATCTGATTTAACGAGCATGAGTGAGTGGATAGGAGAAGAGGCAAAAGAGTAATCATACGAACCTAGAGAAAACTATAGCACAGCGTGCTAATAGCCTGAAAAGCTAACCCTCTGGCCGGAAGGAAAAGCTGGGCAACTCTCAAAGGTATGAGGAGCAAAGTTAAAGAGTCAGGATCAGACAACAGCAGCCAGCCAGATAGAGTAGCAACACAACTCTCTCCTTGATCACCGTCAACACTGCACACTCTCTTCCTACTAATAGAATTCTAACACTAGTAGTTATACCCTAATTTGTTTAAGACCGTCCCTATTTTTGTAGCAAAGTCCAAGCATTTCACAATTCTCATTGTTTCAGGAGCATAGGATGTTCAGTCACACCAATTCCATCGCACCTAAATTTCCAAAGTTCTTTCCTTGGAGCCAGGTTGTCATCATCATCCTTCAGCAGAGTGAATCACAATATCCTCTTTCTGAAGCCCGCACACATTTTATAAGTCCTTGCAACATTTTACTAGAACAGTTATCCACAAAACTAAACATTTCCCCGGACAGTCCACGATATGCTACAAGCATATCGTGGACTGACCACTCTATGTTGGAATTCACATTACCAACCCCTGCGAAACCCATTAAGAACGCCCCTTCCCCCCCCTCGTGGAGACGTCAATGGCACAAAGTCAATGCCAATACGGCTCAAGAGGCATGGACAGATCCGATTTTTTTGGATTCTGATACAGCAGATACTGCCTTAGCCAAGCTGAATGAATCCATCATAAAAACCATCGACACCATTGCTCCTCTAAAAAGACATAAACAACATCTAGTGTCAAAACAAGAAAAATGGTACACAAAACAATTGAGAGCAGAGAAACAAAAATGTAGACGTATTGAGAAAGTCTGGAGAAAAACAAAAACTGGAAATAATCGACTGATCTTCCTAAAGGCCCAATCAGAATACTATAAAAATATAAAGTCAGCGAGGAAACTACAACTGACACAACAAATAGCAGAAGCAGGCAACAGCCCTAAGGAACTCTTTAATATCCTGCAAAACTTTATAAAACCTACGGCTTGTGAAAGTTCAGACGATTTCTCACAGGATTTGTGTGACAAAGTCTCGCTGTTTTTCGACGATAAAATCAACATCATCTATGAGAAAATATTAGTCGCCAACAATTCCAGCAAAAATCAAACTAAATTTTGCCCCACCGCAACCCCCGTTTCAGACAATAAACCTTCTTTGACGTTTTTCCCCTCCATCACTCATACAGAACTCCTTACTCTCTGTAACCACATAAAAACAGGATCCCCTAATGACCTTGTACCAGCTAAAATGGTTGGTCCTTTGATCCCTTTATTAGGTCCCCATATACGCGAAATGGTAAACATCTCCCTTAGAACAGGCCAGGTTCCAGCAGATTGGAAAAAGGCAGTGGTGAACCCGATAAGGAAGAAGGCATCATCTCCCTGGACAGACCTATCCAACCTTCGTCCCATCTCTCTCCTACCTTACCTGGGCAAGATCACGGAGAAGCACGTGAACACCTATCTCTCTCAACATCTTGAAGCGACGGAAGGCCTGGACCATTCTCAATCTGGGTTCAGGCCGAACCACAGCACAGAATCAGCACTTCAAACAGTGACCAACAACATCAAAATGGCACTGGATGATGGCTGCTCTATGATTCTGGTGCTGTTGGACCTCTCCGCCGCTTTTGATACGGTGTCTCACAAGGTGCTTCTCCATCGCCTTAAGGAGGTGGGAATAGAGGGAGAGGCTTTGGCATGGTTGGAGAGTTTCCTGTCCGGGCGTTCCCAAGAGGTTAGGCTAGGCTCCCACAAATCCACCCACAGGGAGCTCAATAAGGGGGTGCCACAGGGCTCCTGTCTGAGCCCCACACTTTTCAACATATATGTGGCCCCCCTTGCCAGCCTAGCAAGATCTTTCGGGTTCACCCCTGTATCGTACGCTGACGACACCCAACTTCTTTTTCCCTTTAAAACTCTTACACCTGCAATAAAAAAATCTTTTGCAGATGGCATGAGAGCCATTGCAGACTGGATGTCATCAAACTGTCTGCAGTGCAATGTCGGGAAAACCGAAGTTATGTTGTTCGGTCAAGCGACGACACACTGGTCATCAGACTGGTGGCCTCTGGAGCTAGGTCCTGTTCCCACCCCTAAAAGTAAGGTCAAGAACTTGGGAGTAGTATTTGACCAACAACTCACCTTCAAGGACCACGTCAATCAAGTAGCCGGCACCTGTTTTCGGGCGATAGGGATGCTAAGATGTGTTTTTCCCTATCTCCCGGATCATCACAGAAAAACCTTGGTGCAGGCTCTTGTTATCTGTAGGGTCGACTACTGCAATGGATTGCTCCACGGAGCCAATGAGGAGCAAATCAAGAAGTTGCAGGTCATTCAAAATACTGCCGCAAGGATCATCATGAATGCACCACCCAGGACACCATCCTGTCCCCTACTGTCTCAGCTTCACTGGCTTCCTGTGAAGAAGCGAGTTCAGTTCAAGATTCTGTGTACTATACACAAGAGCCGAATGGGGATGGGCCCCAAGTATTTCATAGACATTTTTCAGCCCTACATCCCAGGACGCTCTCTGCGTTCTAGCAACCAGCAATTACTCAAAATACCCAGAATTAAGAAAACCAGACAAGGTGGCCGTGCACTGGCCCACACTGGACCCACCTTATGGAACTCACTGCCGCCTGAACTGAGGTCAGTCACTAACCACTTGATGTTTAGAAAAAACTTAAAAACCCATTTGTTTCCCAGCTACTAATTGCCACTCTATCTCTGAACACATTTTTTTACTCTCAATCCCATCTGCAGTCATAGCGCGGAGATACCCCTTCGGGGGTCTAGTCTGGCGCTCTATAAGCATATAAAATAAATAAAATAAATAAATAAAATAAGTTCTACTATTATCTCTACCACGTAGCCGTCGACAAGGAAAAAAGCACCACAATCATTACGAAGGACAAATACAATTCTATTTGGAACCTACGTTAAAAAGAAAAGCAAATTAACCCTAATAGTGGTTTGAGGCCTTCTCTGTAAAGCATGCCATTTTCTAGGGAAAATAAACAGGTTTTAGAATATTTCTTCACATACATGCTTCATTAAACCTATTCTTTTTTAGTTTTCTGTAATGCTAACATAAATGCAAATATTCTCAAACATATATTCATGCATTAATATCACTCACGTAAAGCTCTTTTCTTAACACAGTGTATTTACTTTGCACTAACATTATTTCTCTGCTACCTTTTGTGCAGAAAATAATTTGTAGCCTACAGAAATCATTTGTCGTTTTCTCCTGTAGATTTTACAATCTTTAGATATTTTTCTCAGTTAATTTCACAACTCTTGTTAATAACTTCACACATGGGAGGTTTAATCTGAGCAGGTTTATTTTGCAAAAATCCTGCTGCATCACCTATGACTAAGGCTGGGGTTAGTGTCCCCCAGATCAACTCTTGGGATTCATTCACCCCAGGTCCTATCACCCTGGGAGGGACTACTTTCAAGTATGCACCCTGCAGGAATGGATCAAATAAGCACAGCAAGCGAGTCTGACCATCACATGTTTGAGGGAGGTCTTCAAAACATTATTGGCAAACATGGGCCAAAAAATGGCAGGGAGTACATGAAAATCCTACAGTGCACCACAATCCCCGATGTTAGTTGGAATACTCCAGTTTCCTGGTGTCTGGGACAGGATCCTCTCTGTCTCTGCTGGTGTCATGTAGATTTAGGAGGGAGGAGCTCTGTCCATCTGTTGGAGTTAGGAAGAATGGTTTAATTTATGCGGGTGTCAGTGAGACGGGCTCACTCAAACTGTGGTCACTCGGTCTCTGCTGGTGTGACCTAGGGATAGATGCTCCCTCAGTATTTCCTGATAGGAGGAAGGCCCCCCTTAATGTCCTCTGTTGTTAGGGAGAAGAGCTCCATTGAACTGTGCTAGTGCCAGAAAGGGAGAATAGCCTCCTCTGGCTGTGCTTGTGCAAGCATGGAGAGCAACTCTTAATTTAGTCTATGGTTAGTCTTAGTTTTGAGTTCATCCTGGGGTGAAAGAACGGAAAGACGAAAGGGACATGTTTAGGGGAAGAGTGGAAGGACGTCTTAAATCAACATAATGAGATTCCTATTCTGAACTTAATAGTTTTATCATAGAATGCAGTTTTTTTGTTATTTGAGCTACCCCTACATGTGCCACTCAAACTACTTCAAACCTCTTTTATGAGGGTGGAAAGAATTTCAGACCCCTTCTGGAGACGCTCTGGCTTCAATAATTTCTGGACATCTGAAAGTCTTTTCAATAAAACTTAACTTTCATCTAGCTATGCATGATATATTTTATTTCCGCTATTATGTTCAATTCTTCATATTATCTTTGAAATATTTTTTATTTATAATTTTTTTGAGTCTCTTTCAAAGCATTCAGTAGCAGGCCTCACTGGCCGCAGTGTTGCAAATTATTAAGGAGGGAGCAGAAACTCTTGTAGTTCAAGGAGTGATATATATCATAGTGTTGCAGTTTTCATAGAATACAAATAATGTCATGAAATGCACTTTTATGAGCAGTGGCTCTTCTTGGTAAGCATTGAAATATATTTAAAGAAACTAGAAGATTGAATATTTCTTGACCAACATTACGTTTTCTAAAACAATATATTGCATTTTGCCTATATCCAGACACAAGTCTAGTATTCCAAAGCAATAGACTGTAATCATGGAAACTGAATTTATATGACATTGGAAGAACACAGACTGCAGTAGGATTGACTTAATTTTTCCTCATAAAAAAGGCAAATTGTGTGACATTATGCTACACATTCTGTGGTCTATTACTTTATTATTTTACATATATTCAATACTGAATGAGTTAATTTAATGTAATTAGTACAAGTTTAATACCTGGTTACAGCAATTAGCAACTGGAAGGTGATGGGAAAATTTGTGACAATTATTTTTGTAGCTTTGGATCCATTTGAGCTAGATCTTTTTTGTTGAAATCCACAAAATATGCCACAGGTACTGGATTAAATGGAAAGTGCAGTATATCCATTATAATGCGGACATTGTCATTTCAGAGGAATTGATTAATTACAGTGCACTGCCTATAATCAAATTGATAACATTAACAGCTCTCTCAGACGCCTCAGCCCCTAACCCTCTTTGCTCCACTTTAGCACCACCCATCTCCATCTAATTAACTAGGCTCCCAATCACATCACTCCCTTTAGCATTCAGCATATGTCAGGTAGAAAACTAAGAATCATTGATTTGATTGTAAGAGACTCACCTGATGAATGAAGAATATTTGAAATATAATATGACTTCATAACAGTGATGTGAATGGAAGGAGAGAAGAGATCGAGGGACAGACAGGGAAAGGAGAAGGGCCAGTGCTTAATTTGAGCCGGTGGTTTCCAGTGCTCAGCACTGACACTAAATTGTCAACACCATAGCTTGTATTAGTCGGCCGCATGGTGGTACGGCTAAAAATGACTATTGACTGCTGCCCAAGCCATTCTTGCAGCTTTGGGGGTCTAGAGTAGGCTGAATTGCCACTCTTGTAAGAGTGTGATGATTAGTAATTATGTTGGTACTGCCATTGGCAGCACTGGCAGGGCAATGGGTGGTGCAAGCTGCATTGCCTCCTGAAGAGGGCCCTGACACTAAAGGCCAGATGTATGACGAGAATTTGCATGCGAAAGTGGGTTTGGGACCCGTTTGCGCATGCTAATTCTGATAGAGCCATGTACAAACACTATTTTGCTGGTTGCAAATAATTAGTCACTCGCAAAATAGTGTTTTGGGACTTGCTATTAGGAAGGGGCGTTCCCTTCCTAATAGCATGTTACAAGCCAGGTACCAATGTTTTGCGACCGCAATTAGGGTCACAAATGGAAAGGAGTCTCCAGGGGACCCCTTGACCTTTGTGACTGGCTCTGAATTTTTTTTAAGGGCAGCCAGTGGTCCCAGGGACCACTACCTGCCCTTCAAAAATGAAACGAAAATGTTTAATTTTTTTTTCTTTTAAATGCATCCCATTTTCCTGTAAGGAAAACGGACTGCATTAAAAAAAATGCTTTATTGACAGGCAGTCCCAGACATGGAGGTCTTGCTGAGCCCAGGAGGCCACCATCTCCAGGAGGGCCGGCTGTTCCCAATGGGGTCGCAAATTGTGAGTGGCTCATTAATATTCATGAGCCTTTCATGTTGCAACCCCATTGAGAATCGCAATCAGTGTCTCTGACATTGTTGTACATTCCAAATTGCAACACGCAATTTGCGACTCGCAATTGAGTGCAAATTGCAACTCGCAATTTGAAATGGTCATACATCCGCCCGTTTTTGTTTTACAAATTAAGCACTGAGAAGGATGCTTCTATTCACTGGAAGTGGTTGCATTTGAATGGTAAATCCTGGCAGATGAACTGAGAAAGCCAGACTTCCAAGCAGAATACAAGGAAAATAAGCACATCTAATTAACACCGTCACACTTTTTTCTTTTAAAGTGTCAGTTCAGCCCTAACACACCGAATGGTTCCACGGCTGTAACTGGTTCTTAATGTGTTCAAATCCAAGGAGGAGAAAACGTTTAAATACTGCGGCAAAGGGAGTGGGCAAGACTCTCAAGTTGCAATGACCATACCCTCTGCAACTGCAGAAGTACTTTGGTAAAGACAAATGTGGCCCCACCTTTTTATTCTTTACTTACGGTAATATTCCGTAAATATTACAGATCTATCTTTATTAAATGAAACTAAATCTTAAATTTGAACTGCCTCCGTTAACGTGTTTTACGACAGCATTTGCCAAATTAATAACTTCAACAAGTCAGGCAAATTTACATTTACTCCTGTTTTTTATTTTTTTATTTTAAAAAACTGCAGGAACACCAAAATGAAGTGAATACCCCAAACAATAATAAATAGTTCGCAAAAGAAAAAGACACAATAATAAGAGCAGACTGAAAGGGTAAAAGGAGAAAATGTCAGATACATCGTAATGGGAATGTGCATTATTTCAGTTAATTATCATTTACATAATATTCATATCAATTGTTGGGCAGCATCGGGTAAACGTAGGCAGTCAGCAGTCTGTTTAAAAAAAAAACAATTTAGGCAGTCAGCAGTCTCAATATAAATAGAAAAGTGAACTAAAAACTGTATCATCTGCAAAGTGCTCCACTCTTGTATGATATGGTTTTTCAATCACTTATCTATTCATGTTGAGACGGCTTAATATTTCTAGGAATCTACCTAAAAATTGATGCGCACCATTATTAGGTTTCACCTACAGCACGCATGCGCTGACAGCGGAAGCTATTGCAATAAAAAAGCCTAAAGGCATGCTCAGAGTCCGCCCATTACTTAAGCTGATCTATTGTATAGGTTTCTCAACCTACAGGTGCAGGAGTCAGGTGCCAGACCAATCCTTTAGTTCACATGCATCTTTAACATTTTGCTCAGGTTTTGAGCGTTGATGCAGCCCCCTGCTCTGCAGTCCACACACATGGGTCTCACACTCTCTGCATTCCCTCCTAGGATGGCCATATGTGTTATAAATCTATTGTAGTACCTACCTATCCCCATAGCCTCGTGCTCTCAGTCACAGACTGCGCTATATGCCCCCTTGCTTGTGAGTTTGAGTTGTCAGTCCAGCATTGCCTGGCCTTGCCTGGCAGCTCTCTATCACGTCTTCTTCAAAGGCCACGTCTTCTATGGTTGCTTTTCATTAATTAGTACATTCCATCAGTAATAATGGAGATTTTTTCTTTCTCCTTTATTACCTTTGTTCCTTCATCTTTTTGGCTAATGCTACCACCCATTCTTGTCCCACATAGAATGTACTCACATCTCTTTCAGCTCTAGAGTTCCAACGCTTTCTTCCCCCCCCCCATTTCTTTGGACAGTTTCCTTTCATCTTCACATGCCTCCTCCTTCAGTTGTCCTCGTCTCTGACTACTTTTCTTGTTTACATCTCTCTCTCTTCGCATCTCTCCTCCTACAGCTCTGAACGGGAACACAAAGGCAATGTGTAGGAAGCAAATCATGATCCCATATAAATCCCTCTGACTATCACAAAAAAATAGTCACTTGTGGATTTAGGGCTTAACCCTACTCGAAAATGCTAAACTCCTGACTTAAACACCTTCTGGGGTCCCTCCTTCTCTCCTGTACTCATTGTATTTATTGAGTGCGATTGTGTGTTGTGTAATGTTCCTACAATAATGTCAAACCCTCAGTATGGCATGCTTCATCATCAAGTTTGCTGTTTCTGGGAATATAACTGCCATCAAAATGGCATAGCTGCTTGTCATATGATCAGTGTTTAATGTGTAAAAGAATGATTGCCTGTGCCCAAAGCTCTGCCCAGAAGCCAGCGGGAGGTGCTATTAAATGTTGCATGTGCCAGTTACCAAGACTGGGTAGTCTTGATTCCACCTCGTATCTCTTTAATCCACTATCTACTCCCTGCCTCTTTATCTTGCTCTTGCAGTTTCCTGCTTTCCCCTTCGATGACGTTGTTTATATCTTTCTCATTCTCTATCCTTTGTGTGTTTATTCCCTTTCATGCTCCTGGTAATCGTCGGATGATTAAAAATAAGTGCCTGTCCCCAAAAATGAGTGCTGGTGGGCCCCACTGGCTACTATTGGCCCAAATTAAGCACGGTGTATGATTGTCATTAAAAGGGTGTCTATGCGCCATAACACCTCTTGGAACCAGCTATTCCCTAGTACTACAGTCTATTTATCCCTTGTCACCTGGATGTAGGCATCCTGCTCCTGACTGCAGTGAACTACTCCAAAACCTAATATGTAAAATTGTGCATTTTGACTTTAGTCAACACAGATAAAATTAACCCATGAGCATTCAATATGTATGCTTGCAGTATCAGAGACTCAAGGGCACAGCATGGCCCACATTCTGCCCCTTGCCACTACTGACACTGTGCATTTTATTTTAAAATACAACATTTTATTATTGCCTTTCCAATGAAACAAGACAGTGGAATAATATACAAACACGTGCCATAGGTCTGTATGTCTCTCCTCTAAGTACCAATACAATCATTCACAATCTACATGTTGATATAATGTCTTCTACACCTCCCCCCAACCGGCTATAGTTTGGCATCATAGTTCAAGCTCACCGCATTGTGAGAGACGACTGGATTCAGGGTTCCCAGATCTTAACATATTTCTTATGGACCCCTTGAACTTTGACTACCTGTCTCTCCATTGCAGCACATTGATTCATCCCTTTGACCCTTTCTGCCACAGTGGGAGCACGGGCATCTCGCCAGTGATGGGCGATATCTCTCTTCACCACCAAGTATCCCCTGATGACCGGTGCTAGAGTGCTCTGTGGTCCCCCAAAATTATCCATGATGTCCAGCAGAGTCACTTAGGGGTCAAATATAAGTCCACTGTCTACAATTCTGTTTAAGGCTCTGTTGATGGCTGACCAGTAAGCATGGGTCATTGGGTGTTCCCCGATCATGTGATAGAATGTGCCTGGTAAAACCCTACGTCAGAGGCAGGCAGTGCTACTGGTGCGACCCATTCACCACAGATGGGATGGTGCATAGTAGAATGTTTGGAACAATTTGACCAGGATAAAGCACAAAAACATCACTATGGTCAGCCCCCTGGGTACCATCTTTGCTTCGACTTATTCATCATCCTCCAAGACACCCAGATGCACTGGCCTGAGCACCACCAGTGGATCGAGTGTGATGTTGATCAGCTCTTTATATACCCGAGAGATGCCACCTTTGCCCAGGGTGTCTAGTATTATGTGGTCTTCGATGGGGTTGTGCTCCTGGACCGCGGTGACCATGTCTCAATAGGTGTCATGGGCGTGTCTTAATTGTAGGTATCTTTAGAATTGAGAGGAGTGGCATTCAAACTCTGTGGCAAGCTCTTGAATGGACCTAATCTCACCACTCGTCCAGATATTTCCCAGGGTGGACATGTCTATTTCGTCCCAGCTCGCGAACCCACAGAGCTTCGCTGTCTTGGACAGCCATGTGCCCTGCCACAATGATGTTGCTGCTGTGATTTTGATATTCCATTTGATGTGTCTTAAGGCAGCGTGCCAGTAGAGGATGTGGGGGCATGAAACCGGGTCAGGGAGTGCAGTGTAGTCTTGCAATACAGCAGATTGAAGATACCATAAGCCTGAATGAGATCTACCAGCTAATAGGCGAGGCCTCCCCGCATGCCAGCCAATGAGGTTGCGGGGCCTATCAGTGGATCTGCCCCAGGGCCATGGTGATGCGGCAGATATGCAGCCTCTGAGTCACCTCCCTCGTGGGCCGTGAGGTAGTTTCTTCCCGGGATGGGGACTCTAAATAGAGTGGTTCGTGCCTTCCTCCTCTAGTGGCTGATATTGCTCACTCTAAGGCACTGGTCCTAAAATGCAGTCATGAGGCTGAGTACAGTTACTGCCTGCAGGCATGTACAGCCCTCACCTCAATGCGCCATCCCTATGCTGGGAAGCCTTGTGAGATAGTAGCCTGAACTCTGGCTTCCCAGCCCAGCGTGCCCCTCCAGCGCTTGACTCCTCCCTTACTTGTGCCGCAATGCCCTTGGTGAAGCCGTTGCATCGGGCATGTCCTTGGCTGGCGTGCAGTCCAGTTGAGCTTTGCCATTGCAGCCTCCTCGTGGGCTACGCCTGCATCACAGGGTTGAGGCTTGCAGCAGGAGTCTGCAGCGGAGGGTCGATTCAGGAGTTCCTGGGTCCCAAGGGAGGACAGAGCAAGTACTTGGTTGACTCTGCCCCATGGATGGCGAAATTGTAGGCAAATGTCACGAATTGTGCTGGATGGTGAGGGGCTGGAGCGTGGAGCTCAGTCGTGAGTGTCCTACCCCTACACTTGCTAGTCACTGTCCCGCCACTGCACATAATTTAATTTAGAAGTGTTCACAAAAACACACATTTTGTGTTCTTATGGACACTGCCATCCCTCTCAGCCCCATCTCCAGGCTCCTGCTGACCGTAGGAGGTGGCTGAGCAATGATCCCCCTACAGAGTGTTATTTAAAAGCTCAGCATTGGATGGTGAGATTGCAGATGTTAGGGGTATAGTTCAACTACACTCCCTTCACACAGGCATAATACATTTTATGAAGCAAACCTACTGCCTATTTATAATGAAGAACAGTATATCTGCTAAAAAGTGATTGTCAGGGTGCACTACACCAACGGGAAGCCACACACAGTAGTAGGGGAAGGAACACCAGCACTGTCCCAGCTTCTTATAGGGCTGTGATTCCAGTTCTATCTAGAAGCTGTGAGAGGGATTGAGGGGCGTCATCCCCTTTTCAAACCAGGCCATTTTAGGTCGAGGACCGTAGGCTGCGCTTGCGCAGTCTCGGTGAGAGATTTTATGTTTTTAGGTATGGGGGCTTGAACCCGCCTCTCCCTTCCATTGGCTGGCTCCCTAAACAGAGGCCAGCCATTGGATTAGGGGGGGGTCACTCGGTTCAAGCCCCGTCTCTTTCGGATTCGGGGGTGTTTGCTTTCTGTTCTTTCTACTTTTTAAGCCCCGTCCCTTTTTTAGTGGTGGGCGTTTTTTTTTTCTTCGTTTTTTTATACAGGGCCGTTTTCCTGTTTGTTTCGTTTTCTTGCTTTGGTGCATGTAAGCCATCTTGTCTTTTGTCCATACTGTAATGTATACTTGTCTTTGTTTCTCTTTGTAGGTATAAGTAATCTAATGTCTTTTTGTCTTTTTTTCTAGGTCCGTGTAGCGTGTGTGCAGCGCTTTGCACGGAGTGCTTCCGACGGCTTCGACGATATGTATGCTCCTGTTTCCGTGTTTAAGGTAAGCCATCAGTTCAATCTTGGTAATCTAATGTCTTTTTGTCTTTTTTTTCTAGGTCCAACGTGCCCCGTGTCGTGTGTGTGCAGCGCTTTGCACGGAGTGCTTCCGACGGCTTCTATGGTATATATGCTCCTGTTTTCGTGTTTAAGGTAAGCCATCTGTTTAATCTTGGTAATGTAATGTCTTTTTGTCATCTAATGTGTTTTTTTGTTTAGTTTGTTGGTCTATCCCGTGTCGTGTTGTCTCTGTGTACCGTCGTGCAAGGACTGCTTTGCCCGGTATGTATGCTGCGGTTTCCGTCTTAGAGGTAAGCCATTTTGTCTCTTTTTGTCATCTGATGTGTTTTTTTGTTTGCTTTGTAGGTCTACCCTGTGTCGTGTCGTCTCTGTGTACCGTCGTGTATGGACTGCTTTGCCCGGTATGTATGCTGCGGTTTCCATCTTAGAGGTAAGCCATTATGTCTCTTTTTGTCATCTGATGTGTTTTTTTGTTTTACTTTGTAGGTCTACCCCATGTCGTGTCGTCTCCCTGTACGGTCGTGCATGGACTGCTTTGCCCGGTATGTATGCTGCGGTTTCCGTCTTAGAGGTAAGCCATTTTGTCTCTTTTTGTCATCTGATGTGTTTTTTTGTTTACTTTGTAGATCTACCCCATGTCGTGTCGTCTCCCTGTACCGTTGTGCATGGACTGCTTTGCCCGCTATGTATGCTGCGGTTTCCGTCTTAAAGGTAAGCCATTTTGTCTCTTTTTGTCATCTGATGTGTTTTTTTGTTTACTTTGTAGGTCTACCCCGTGTCGTGTCATCTCCCTGTACCGTCGTGTATGGACTGCTTTGCCCGGTATGTATGCTGCGATTTCCGTCTTAGAGGTAATCTATTTTGTCTCTTTTTGTCATTTGATGTGTTTTTTTGTTTACTTTGTAGGTCTACCCTGTGTCGTGTCGTTACCGTGGTGCATGGACTGCTTTGCCCGGTATGTATGCTGCGGTTTCCGTCTTAGAGGTAAGTCATTTTGTCTCTTTTTGTCACCTAATGTGTTTTTTTTTGTTTACTTTGTAGGTCTACTCCGTGTCCTGTCGTCTCCCTGTACTGTGGTGCATTGACTGCTTTGCCCGGTATGTATGCTGCGGTTTGCGTCTTAGAGGTAAGCCATTTTGTCTCTTTTTGTCATCTAATGTGTTTTTTTGTTTACTTTGTAGGTCTACCCTGTGTCGTGTCGTCTCCGTGTACCATCGCGCATTGACTGCTTTGCCCGGTATGTATGCTGCGTTTTCCGTCTTAGAGGTAAGCCATTTTGTCTCGTCATCTTATGTGTTTTTTTGTTTACTTTGTAGGTCTACCCCGGCCTGTGTCGCTGTGGCAAGTTTAGGGTAAGTTATGTAATTTTTTTTATTTTGACATGTGCTATTTTCTTCAGTTTTTTGTTTAATTCACTTTGTTTCTTAACATTTGTTTGTTTTATTATAACAACAAATCGTTATTTTTGTTATATAATGTGTTTGTGTAATACTTACTAGTTTCATTACCAAATGTAGATAATGTTTTAAAAATTTTTGTTACTGACGCTTTTGTGACTAAACTGCTTTGTATAGAATTTTGGGGATACTGCGTCTATTAATTACGTTAGGGTGGGTCACGTTTTCTATTTAGACAGCAGTCAGCGATATCTCCAGTGGACTCTAGAAATCACAGTGCGCAAAGCAGCAACGTACAGGTAAGTGGAATATTTTTTTAATGTATGGGAAATGTTAATAATAGATGTATTTTATTGTCATTACATTGTACTTTTATTATTATTACAGATTGTCATTGTGTCGTTTTGTTTTAATTAAAGGTAAGTCTAAATTTTTTTAACAATATTTTTACCGCTAATTGTATGTTCTATTTTGTAATGTTTTTTGTTTTATTCACTTTGTTTTTTAATGCATTATTTATTTTAATATAACAGTTCATGATGAAGTTTTTGACGAAAGTGCTGCTAATAGGTTTTTCGGGGGAGTACCTTATTTGAATACGGCAGGGTGGGGCACGTCTTTCATGTAAACGGTGGTTGGCGATATCTTCCGGCGAGTTCTACAGGTAAGTGTAATTTTTGAGTGATGTTTATCTAATCTTGTCTCTCTTTGTGATCTTATGTGTTTTTTTTTACTTTTCAGGTATACAATGTCCATGTCGTCTTCGTGTTTGTCCGTGAGATTTTTAGATTTCACCATCCGTACTGCGGCGACATACAGGTAAGTGCTATATTTTTATATAGTTAGAGATTGCGTTTGTATTTTGTTACATTATATTGTATGGCAAGTTGGGCACATTTGCCATTTCAACAGCAGTTAGCCATATCTCCGGTCGACTCTGAAATTTACTGTCCGTGATGCAGCGGCATACAGGTAAGTGCAATTTTTAAAAATATTATACAATTTTAATAGTAAATGTCTTTTGCCTTTTTTTCAATGCGATATGTATGACTCACAATGTTATTGCACTATGTTTGTTATTGCAAATTAGTGTTGAGCTTTTAATAATAATACAGTTGTTATTTTGTGTTCAAATGTGTTCGTGTTGTATTGCGTTATATTGTGTATAATTTCTTTTTTGTTTATTATAGCTGGTAGTTTATTTTGAATATATTAATAATGTTTGCAGGTATTCGTAATTGATTTTTTTGACAAAAGTGCTGCTAATAGGTTTTTAGGGGGAATACCTTATTTGAATACGGCAGGGTGGGGCACGTTTTTCATGTAAACGGCAGTTGGCGATATCTTCCGGCGAGTTTTACAGGTAAGTGCAATTTTTGGGTGATGTTTATCTAATCTTGTCTCTCTTTGTGATCTAATGTGTTTTTTTTTTTACTTTTCAGGTATACACTGTCCGTGTCGTCTTCGTGTTTGTCCGTGAGATTCTTAGATTTCACCATCCCTGCTGCGGCGACATACAGGTAAGTGCTATATTTTTATATAGTTAGAGATTGCGTTTGTGTTTTGTTACATTATATTGTATGGCAAGGTGGGCACGTTTTCCATTTTAGCAGCAGTTAGCGATATCTCAGGTCAACTCTGGAATTTACCGTCCATATAAAGAATATAAAATAGGAGAAGAGTCTTACAAGATCATAGAAGACCAAAGTAACCTACCGAAAATGAAATTTAAATACCGTATCTCGGATGACCTTCAGACATTGTTCTTTTGATAAACAGACAAGTGAGATTTATTTTAACAAATAACTTGTGACTTCGTATAATACCCAGTGAAAACACACCCGGCATAGGAAATGATACCGTTTTAGAATAAAAATAGGAGAAGAGTACAACAAGTTCAATCCAGGTAAAAACCAAACCATCGAAAATGAAACTTAGATACTGCACGGTTGATGATTTTTTAACCATTCTTTTTTACTCGTATTACATAGAGCTGTTTGCCAATTGGCTCTGCATTATCTTTAAATCTCACAATGCTCTTTCTCATAGAGACTACACACACAGCAATGTGCGCTCGTATATGCACATAGAACTGTTTGGAATTATATCTTTGGAGACACACACTCCATACGCCGTCACCTTTACAGGTAATAAACAATCAGAAATAATTTTTTTGCGAACAACGTACTATCCCCCTTTTTTAATTTGATCGCTTCACTAGCCATTTCAGAACTATAGTGAACCTTAACCTCTGACTTTCTCTGTTATAATAGCTATCATACTTGAATTTAGCAGGCTATCTATTCAATAGGCCAATCTCGTAACAAATGTAAATATCTTTCCTTTAACCTAAGTATTGAGATTTAAATGTCACCAGAAATGGGATTTTTAGGACTCGGCCTACGTCCCACGAAGTGGGCGTGGCTTAAGAGTCCTTTTCTGAGGGCTTCGAAAATTGTACCTACCGAATTCCTGAAAGCTCATGACTTTCGCTGGTTTTTGTTGCCAGCTGCATGGCAATTGGCCTTCGCACGCGTGTGTTTTTACAAGAGAGCACGCAATAGGCCATAGGCGTTAGAGTTGCTCCGCCTAGTGCATATTCCGTGCGGACACGCGCAGCAGAAGGGCATACTTCTTCAATTACCAGCTGTCAGGAGCCGCGGTAATTGAAGACAGATGCTGGGCGCGCATGCACCACTCTCCAGTTTGTTATTTTTCAGCTGTGTGTGTGCGCATGCTGGTTTGTGTAGTGGAAAGCTGAGCACGATGACTGCATGGCCACCCCCGTTGCACTCGCCCCAGGCCCCCCTTGCCTACTTGGGCGCGCATGCACCACTCTCCAGTTTGATGCTGGGCGCAAGTTTGAAGCTGCGCTTTCTGCCCGTGGAAGCGGCGGAAAATGAAAGTTCGTAGCTTCATACAAAACCGTTAAACGGATTCAGACGCTGGAAACCGCAATTAAAAAAAAAATACTGTTTGACTCTCGCAGCCAGCCGCGAGTTTGGGAAATGATGACTGCATGGCCAACCCCGTTGCACACACCCCAGGCCCCCCTTGCCTACGTGGGCGCGCGTGCACCACTCTTCAGTTTGATGCTGGGTGCAAGTTTGAAGCTGCGCTTTCTGCCCGTGGAAGCGGCGGAAAGTGAAAGTTCGTAGCTTCATACAAAACAGTTAAAGGGACTCAGACGCTGTATACCACAATGTTTTTTTTAAAAAGACTGTTTGACTCCCGCAGCCAGCCGCGAGTTTGGGAAACGATGACTGCGTGGCCACCCCCGTTGCACTCACCCCAGGCCCCCCTTGCCTACGTGGGCGCGCGTGCACCACTCTTCAGTTTGATGCTGGGCGCAAGTTTGAAGCTGAGCTTTCTGCCCGTGGAAGCGGCGGAAAGTGAAAGCTCGTAGCTTCATACAAAACAATTAAAGGGACTCAGACGCTGGAAACCACAATGTTTTTTTAAAAAAAGACTTTGACTCTTGCAGCCAGCCGCGAGTTTGGGAAATGTGTGTCTCCCTATATTTATAAACGGTTTCTACATCCGCAAAAAGGCAATTCATGGTTTCTACCTGTGGGACATATGCTTACAATTCAGTATAAGTGGAAAAGATATTCGTTGTCACGAAAACAAACCCACCCACTAAATGCGGAGCATACCAAACTCCAGCTGCTTGTTGACAGCTGGCTGTTCCCGCCCCGTCCGCATTCTGTTATACAAATTACGAAGCAGAAAAGCAGATCAAGCTCTCTAAAGGCGTCTGAAAGCAAGCGATGCACAAGTTTGGGCACAGCAGAGGTGGGCCAGACAACACACTTAAAATCTCTGGTCAGAAATTCAAAAATCGCTTGTACCTCAGAATAGCAACACTTTCCACAGGGTTTAGACGTATTCCACGCGGATGTTTTATTGCTGGCAATACTGATGAAAAGGAAAGCTCTCAGTCGTGATTGCATTTGTGAATACAGACATCTGCTAGTGTCATTGAATCTTAATGTGCGGAGGAATCATGGGTGAGTGGTCTTAAGTGGTTCGCAAGTTAGCGCCAGCGCTATACAAATAATCCATTCATCCTTGGATATGGTTCAGTTAATGACCGGCCATAAAAAAACCTTCAATAACTGGAAAAGTGTCTGAGAATCAAAATCCATTAAAAGCCTCATCTATATAGTATGTTCTCGGAGGGTTCCTACCGGGCCAAACATAGTTCTGACCAGCAGCGTTCCAACAACATACACCATAAGTGTGTACTCTGGTACTCTGGGTATTTCAGCATACCTCAGACATAGTGTGTGCCCTGAGACTTCTTACAGGTTATATCAGATATAGTATGTCCTCTGAGGGGTCTTACAGAATATTATATCAGACATAGTACTCGCCCTGAGGATTACTACAACATATAAAATACACTATGTATACTCGGAGGGTTCCTCCAACATACATCAGATGGAGTATGCAGTATGAGGATTTTTACAACATGTATCAGAAATTGTATGTACCCTGAGAGTACCTTGGCCAGCAACGAGTGTGAAGGGAGACAGACCGCTGCCTTTAAGGCAACTACTGGGTTCATGAGACTGTGACACCTTTGTGGCAAGCGTACTCCGAACGGATGCACGTTTTATTGCAAGGTAGCGCTGTGATACCCATCATCGAGGGGCTGTGGGCGTTTGTATTTAGTGGAGGACGTCAGACCGTAGCAGGGTCTCTATCACGTTCACGGTGACCCACCCTTGCTTTCGCCGTGGGGGCGGGGAGGGTGAGTGTGTACAAAGCACAGCTGCTGGATTCCAGGGAGCTCACTCCCAGAGATGAATGAATTCCTTAAAACACCACAGGCGCCTGGTGTAACCAAAACATCGTAGTGACAGATCCATAGCCGCATGTTTTGGGGGAGCAGCAGCGCGCATACCCTTCCTCCAGAGTGGCCACGCTATGACTCCTGGTTTGTCAATACTCGGAAGTGTAGATTCTGTGACCCCGTGCTAATACAACATGCCTGTAAATCTTCTATCATCCCAAGGCCTAGGAGTACACAGTGCTTTCAAGTAGAGAAGTCTAAATTAGAACCTAGATCTTCTGAATTCACAGCCAGAGTGTTTCCAGGTGGTCTCCCTTATGAGTAATGAGATGGCAGCCTCCCCATAGTCGCGTTCAGAGCATTGAACAATGATACATTATGTGCCAGGTGTGAGAGCGATTTGTGAGAGGCAGCTAACAAGTGAAGACATGCCAGTGACTAGGTGAAATTAGACTGATCATTGTTATAGAGTACACACTAAAGTAGATAATCTATTCGTGCTTGGCTCTGACCCACACCTGGTGTGCTTTAGTGAAAAATGTGAAACAATCTCACTTTGAACAGTTTTCTGTGGTATCTCAGGGACTTGGAAATTTACGTAAACAGTTTCTCCGCCCGATATTTTTAAAATATGAGGTTGAGGATCGCACTAAAGCACAGGAGCTTCTAGTTGACATGGAAAATCTTGACATCGCGATAGCTATCGGGAAATATATGCAGGGGGTATATAAGTTCCTGATCTGTCTGGAGACCCAAAATAGCCAATAGCCCTATAATCCAAATGAATTTTGGTTTTAAATTGTATAAAGGTTGTTTTTAGGATAATTTTAACTGTTAAGAATATGAATTTGTGTTATGTGATTTTAAATGATAAAGGATGAACTGGTGTTTATAGATCAAATGGTCTAAATAAACATATTTTTGACTTGACTTGACTTGACTTGGAAAGTTGATTCCTTTTACTATGCTGGCTCATTGTTTTTGTTGGAGACGGGACCCTGGCCGGCCAAGACTCGCGTCGAGGTCAGTCAGGGATCACCATTTCCAAGAGTCAGGGCAAGGGAGTCACACGCCAAGGCAACCCCCACTCGCCCTCTAGGTAACGTGGCGCGAGCAGTCAAGGCTAAACTTGGAGGCGATGTAAGTTAAGTATTTGCGCACGCACCCCAGCAACAACAACCAAAGGCCCACCACAAAGGAAAACTCCACACAAGGTTATGTGAAAATAGCCTTTGTATTATAATAAATATACATCAGATAAAACACACATCTTGTTACACTGTGCCAACAGGCACGGGCGGAATTTACAAGGGATATTTGTACAGGACAGGGCCACTTGGACCACTGTCAAGGGTATCAGCACTTTTAGAAGCAATACTTTCAGTAATAAAGCAATACCTTCAGTAATAGCACTTTAGCAATACCTTCAGTAATAAAGCAATACCTTCAGTAATAGCACTTTAGCAATACCTTCAGTAATAAAGCAATACCTTCAGTAATAGCACTTTAGCAATACCTTCAGTAATAAAGCAATACCTTCAGTAATAGCACTTTAGCAATACCTTCAGTAGTAAAGCAATACCTTCAGTAATAGCACTTTAGCAATACCTTCAGTAATAAAGCAATACCTTCAGTAATAGCACTTTAGCAATACCTTCAGTAATAAAGCAATACTTTCAGTAATAGCACTTTAGCAATACCTTATAAAAGTAGAGCATACATCCAGTAATCACTGGTAACAGGACCTCACTAGCACCACCTGTACTAGGGAGAAAACAACCACCTACAAATCACCATACCTGTAGGGGTGTAAAAGCAAAACACATGATGCAATAACATTCAGAGGTGTATAAATGATCACAATTGCGCCAAACTCACAAGTCACCACCTGTGACTGTCCCGGTGTCCCAATGTCAGGGCCTAATCGTGGCAGTTGCCCACAAAGTGCTGGGCAACTGGAGCAGGGAAAGTTAGGGCAACGTTGGAGCCTCTCTGGGCTCAAAGAACCACCACTGTGGCACTGGCGAACCTCTCTCAGGCTCTTAAACAAATCAGGGTACTGCTGAGCCTCTCAGGGCTCCAGCAACAAAGGTGCAGCCTCGCTGGGCTGTGGGGTCCCTCTCTCTGGGGACCCGGAGCAAAGACAAATGCCCCTCAGAGCCTCTCTGGGCTCGTAAACAATGATGTGGGCGTCGGGCCCCTCACGGGGGACCCTCGACCACGTGGGGCGCTTCTGTGGGAGTCCCCACCTCTGGGGGACTCGGGAAACAACTGTGTACCCTGGTGGAGCGGCCCGCTGTCACGTGGGGCCGCTCGAGTAGAGGCAGAAGGGGGGGGGGAGAGGGTGCGCGACTCGCGCCTCTCTCCCTGGCCGGCTTTCACTCACCGGCTGCTGGGCTCCTCACTCCGGGCGGCGGCTCCTGCACGAGAGCTCCCGCTCCTCGGGGGCTCTCTCCACACTTCTCCTCCGGGGCCTCGAAGGTCCAGGACTCTTCCTGGGCGGCGGGGCTCCTTTTCTCTCGTCCCGGGGCTCTCCTCTCCACTCGGGGAGCCTCGGGGACCCGGCAGGCAGCGTCTCTGCTGCGGGGGCGGGACTTCCGGGTTGCCTGTCTCGGGCCGCGCTGCAATTGGTCAGCCGGCCCAGTGCTTCCGGGTCGCCGCGGGCAGCGCGGCGGCTCGCTTCTTAGGCAGGCAGGCGGGCTCCCATGATCCGAGGAGTGGGCTCCCTCGTGGATCAACAAGAAAACGGACCTGGGCACAATAAGCGCGGCAATGAGCGGGGTGGCACCCGCGCCGCCAACTCGCCACACGGGGCAGTCAGATGCCGGGTGGGCACCGGCTGTGCACACCCAGCGCTAGCAGCGCTAGTAACGAAGGGCAGGCGCTCCCAAGCGCCTCCAGGACAAAATACAGCGCTCACAGCGCTATGGCAAAAAATCCAGCGCTCTCCAAGCGCTAGGCAGGCGATTTCAGCGCTCCCAGCGCTGAAGGGCAGAGAGCAGCGCTCTCAGGCTGCAGGCAAGAAGTCCTCAGTGCTCCCCAGCACTGGAGGACAGGACAGGGCTCCAGCAGGGCTGGAGGCAGGCAGGGGGGCAAGGCTGGGCCAGAGCCAGCACACTGGGTCTCCAGGCAGGGAGACTCCCCAAGTGGCGGTCCTCCTGGCCCCAGCAGCAGCAAAAGCCCCCTCTGGCAGGCTCCCAAAGTAGAACATTTTCAGTGGGGACACAGCCCCTTCTTATACTGACAAATCCTTTGTTTCAGGGTGCAGGGTGGGGGAAAAACCAGTCGCAGCTGGTTCTGGAGCACTCTTGATGGCCCAACCACCCATTTCATTCACTGGGGAGGCTAGGGTCGTTAGACACACCACAGGGGGGCGGAGCCAGCATTGTGTGGGGAAAACCCAGCCCATCCAGGACACAGGTACACTCCTCCCACACATCACTCATGCTAATCTCCCAATCACCACCGGGCAAACCCATCTAGACTTCCTGGAGCCTGGCATGCCAGCCAGCTCCAGCCAATCACGCTCCAGCACCCTCACTGCACACATATCTCAATGTCCAGAAGTAGCACTTCCCAACTAGACACACACATGCCGCAGACACCATCTCGCAGCATTCACTCTCACGAGTTTATACATACTAAACTCGAGCCTGCACTCCCCACGCATCAGGAACTACCAGGGACACACACATTCCCCATGCATTCCTATGGGAGGGCAGGCCAGCCATACTACACGCAAGCACTTTCACTCTGGGACTCAGGGGAAAGTGCGCAGAGACCCAAAAATCACTAACACAGGGTCACAAATAAGGCAAAAAGTCTAGGGGTGAACCTGCCCTGCGGGCCAAGTCCAACAGTTTTCAGTTAGACCAATCAAAGGCAATCAGAGGTCCAAGTGCAGATTGTGAGTGCAGAGTGTGGAGTGCAGATTGTGAGTGTAGAATGCAGAGTGTAGAGTGCAGAGTGTGAGTGCAGATTGTGAGTGCAGAGTGTGAGTGTGAGTGCAGAGTGTGAGTGTAGAGTGTGAGTGTAGAGTGTGAGTGTAGAATGTGAGTGCAGAGTGTGAGTGAGTGCAGAATGACAGAAGTGAGTGCAGAAAAAGTGCATGGTGAAAGCAGAATGAGAGTGAGTGAGTGCAGAGTGTGAGTGAGTGCAGAGTGCTTGCAGAATGAGTGCATAGTGACAGTAAGTGCAGAGTGAGTGCAGAATGCTGAGTGCAGAGTGAGTGCAGAGTGAGTGCAGGGTCAAATTGAGTGCAGTTGCAGAGTGAGTGCAGGGTGAGTGCAGAATTAGTGTAGAGTGAGAGTGAGTGCAGAGTGAGAGTGAGTGCAGAGTGAGTGAGTGTAGAGTGAGTGCAGAATAAGTGCAGAGGGAGAGTGAGTGCATAATAAGAGAGAGTGCAGAGTGAGTCCAGAGTGCAGAATGACTGCAGACTTAGAGTGAGTGAGTGAGTGTGAGTGAGTGCAGAGTGTGTGCAGAATGAGTGCAGAGTGACAGTGAGTGCAGAGTGAGTGCAGAGTGCTGAGTGCAGAGTGAGTGCAGGGACAGAGTGAGTGCAGTTGCAGAGTGAGTGCAGGGTGAGTGCAGGTGCAGAGTGAGTGCAGAGTGAGTGCAGGTGCAGAGTCAGTGCACAGTGAGTGCAGGTGCAGAGTGAGTGCAGAGTGACTGCAGAGTGAGTGTGAGTGCAGAGTGAGTGCAAAATGAGTGTCAGAGCAGAGTGCGTGTAGAGTGAGTGCAGGTGCAGAGTGAGTGCAAAGTGAGTGCAGGTGCAGAGTGAGTTCAGAGTGAGTGCAAGTGCAGAATGACTGCAAAGTGAGTGTGACTGCAGAGTAACTGCAGCGTGAGTGTGACTGCAGAGTGACTGCAGAGTGAGTGTGATTGGAGAGTGAGTGTAGAGTGAGTGCAGGTGCAGAGTGAGTGCAGAGTGAGTACAGGTACAGAGTGAGTGCAAAGTGAGTGCGAGTGCAGGATGACTGCAGAGTGAGTGTGACTGCAGAGTGACTGCAGCGTGAGCGTGACTGCAGAGTGACTGCAGAGTGACTGCAGAGTGAGTGCGACTGGAGAGTGACTGCAGAGTGAGTGTGACTGCAGAGTGCCTGCAGAGTGACTGCAGAGTGAGTGTGACTGCAGAGTAACAGTGACTGCAGAGTGACAGTGACTGCAGTGTGTGAGTGTGCAAGGTAAACGGTGTGTGAATGTGCAGGGTGAACAGTGTGTAAGTGTGCAGGGTGCACAGTGTGTGAGTGTGCAGGATGAACAGTGTGTGACTATGCAGGGTGAACAGTGTGAGTGTGCAGGGAGAGCAGGGTATGGGTGTGTAGGGGCACTGTGTGAGTGTGCAAGAGACGAACACTCAAACTAAATCCACCACACACATACATAAGACCACACACAAAACACCACACACACATCAGCCTCTCACCACCACACACTCATCCCCACTCACCACCACACACTCATCACCGCACACTCACCACCACACACTCACCCCCACAGACTCACCACGACCAGTGCATGCTTTCACCAGGCGCAAATACCACCAGCCATCTATGTAAGCTTTCATCAAGCACAAACACCACCATGGGTCAGTGCAGGCTTCCACCACGCACACAACACCAAATATCAGTGCATGCTTTCACCAAACACACACACACACACCACCAGCCGTCCGTGCACACTTTCACCATTCACACACAACACCAGCCGTCAGTGCACGCTTTCACTAGGCACACTCGCCACCAGCTGTCAGTGCACCCTTTCACCAAGCACACACACCACCAGCCATCTGTGCACGCTTTTAACAAACACACACACCACCAGCCATCAGTGAACAATTTCTACAGTCACACACACCACCACCCAACAGTGCACACATCAATTGTTAACGCATCCACAATTAGCTATTGTAGCAATCGCAATATGGTGCCCTTTACTTTTATATTTATAATGCATTGTGGGTTATAGAGGCATTTCATATAGTGAGGAGTGTTTAGCAACAACGAGGCGGGTCTATTTAAATTAGAATACCAATCAGAGTGCAGCAGGTCACCTGAGTATGATTTAAATGCGGAAAGAAAAAAAGCGGTTAGATTCTGCTGATGTAACAGGAGAACGCAGCAAGTTTACCACGTCTGTAGCAGGTATGGCAGTTAGCAATAGATTCCAGCAGGGTTGGGTTACCAAATGGAGCATGTAATTGAGGGTATTTCAGCGGGGTATTTTAGATGGAGCCAGTGGAGAACGGTATTCGAGGGAAAGGGCGAGATGCACATTGTATAAAATAACCGGAGGTCCACAAAAAGCTTTGGGATAATGTAAGGAGAGAGGAGGTTAAGAGGGGAAACATCGATAGAAGGTCACGGAGACTGCAGTGAGGAGGGATGTGAAGGAATAAGGAGGGTTTATTGTGGGTAAATCGTAACAGTTGGGCAATCTACTTGGTTTCTAGTAATAGCAACAGGATGGGAAAAACACGAGGAGTTAAATTAAGTAATATACATGGAATCTGTTCTGTAGAAAGCATAGCGTGTTTACATGTAGAGGCAACAGTGTAACACTGATAGACTTGGGTCGTTGTTGATATATTCTTTAAGGTACAATACAGAAAATGAATTTGACATGTATAGGTTTTGTAATGTATCATTGTTTTAAATGTATTAGTGTACTTTTTGAATGAAATTATAACACTCAGTTATGTACCATAGTAATAGTTTCATTGTTACCTTACAGTGTTCCCTGACGAAGGGGGTATTTCGCCCGAAATGCATTGGGCTATCAATAAACACTGCTTGGAAACGAACCTTGGCATCTTTCGTGTTTTAACAAGAGGCCTGGAATGGCACAGTTTTGACATGAGAAACTTGGAAAAAAGCTGAATGAATCCCGCATGTAGAGCGTTGTACATATATATGAGAAAACATAAGTGAAACTTTGGATTAATTTGATAATATGGATGAACTGATGGATGAATAATGGAATGAATTGGCCAAGACGGCATCGATAGCTGTGCAATTGGTTTGGGGCGTAAACTCGCCTCACCCTTTGACATTGCCCTTTACTTTTAAACATATTCATCTAAAGCGCAGCATGCCACCATTCCTACTATTCCAATCCAACACACATATTTCCACTACACACCACATTCATACACTCCATAACACATGGCTAAAAGACATTGCCATTTACAATTCCATTAGCTCTAACTCTAAAAAATCCGAGACCTATTGCATTTATAATGCTTGTTATATTTTTGTATGAGAATACTAATATGCATTCCATCTTTTTTTGCACTCCATACCACCCCATCCACTGGATTCAAGCAAGCCGGGCTGAAGACGGCTGGAATGCCAGAAACCGGTCCTAGGATGCTTGATTCCGGTCCAGGAAAGACATGGCAATTGCGACTGTACTGGGGTGAATGTATCGCATTGTTCAGCATTCTGTCCATCAATTGTTGTTTTTGCATTTGTCCCCCTGAGTGGGATGGGTATGTTCAGACGTGAGTCCCATGCTCTCTACACCACTGGAGTCAAGCTATCCTGGTTGAAGATAGCTGATAGCCAGAAACCGGTCCTAGGATGCTTGATTCCGGTCCAGGAAAGACATGGCTTGGCAGTTCGGGCTGGACTGTTCCCATGAGGCACAGGGTCAAGGCTGATTTGCATATGGCCATGTCTGAACTGGGGTGGTATGGAGTGCAAACAAACGATGGATTTAGGCCCAGATCTCTGTACTGGGGTGAATGTATGACATTGTTAAGCATTCTGTCCATCAATTGTTGTTTTTGTCTATGACAAACAAGCATTTGAGTGCCAGGGTACAACAGATCTTTTCAACAGAATAAACCATGTCCCACTCACAATTATATATGTATTTAGACATGCCTTTTCCCCATATTTAGCACAACAAGCAGACGTACCTGAATTCAATCCGTTAGAAGCGAAGGTCTATATGGGTGAGCTGGGAGACCATAAAATAACCAAAATTTACTGCACACTCCTCAATAATACACCTACAACACTACATAAAACTAGTGATATGTGGCAGCAGGACCATGGTCCTCTGGATGGGGATGATTGGGAGGAGGCATTAGAGTCCCTGCGCAGTGCGGCAATTGCGACTTACCTGCGACTCATCCAATTCAAATATTTACATCTGGCCTACTACACTAGACACAGACTATGGGGCGCCGGCCTGATTGCATACCCGCATTGCTTGCGGTGTGGGACAGCGGAGGGTACCTTTATACATATGGTGTGGCAGTGTACAACACTATCAAGGTTTTGGAGAGGGTTGACCACATGCTTGTCAGAGGTTCTGTGGTGGGATATCCTGCTCTCTCCAAGACTGGTTATGTTGCATATCACTGAGGGCCTGGGCAGTAACAGATACAAATGCCACCTGTTGTTCTTGGCCTCACCTTAGCGAAGAGGGATATCATCAAGGCGTGGAAGGTCCACCGTCAGTGGTGGTATAGAAGAAGCGCTTAGAATTCATCATGGGCTTAGGAATCCCTGTTTTCAAGGCATGAGGGTGCCCTCAAAAACATTTTAAAATTTGGAAAAGATGGGCGGACTACAGAGGGTTATATTTGGAACCTGCTCACCCCAGTTCTACTATTGAAGAACAGTTGAAATTACTGTAACGAGCTGGGACTCAAACACTACATATATTTGCTATTGTTATGATGGGCTTAGACCCATATATATAAGATTTATTTGCTTCTCCTGCGGATATAATGTGTCACTGTTGTTAGTTTTTATACAAAGTTATTTAGCAAAATGTTTCATTCATAAAAAATGCTACAGTATCATTGGAAATGTTGATATCATTACTGTATACCTATTACTGGTATCCTTCGAGGCACCGGACCTGTACCGGCTGTCAACAATAAAATAATGTTGTGAAAAAAAAAAAGAAACCTGGTTTTGTTCACAAGTATGAAAGCAAGTTTATTTTTGAGTCACAACACTTTGCTGAATTGAGGGAGAATTCTGCAATTTTAGATAATGGCAAGTGTTGGAATCTCAAAAGAGTTGCTTTATGTGAGCAGGTAAATGAGGATGACATCAATGGAGCATCTACACTCAGTTCGTGCTCTGACTGTCCTGTTGCATCTGGCTCTGTAGGAAACAAACTTGGTTGTCCAGATGTTTTTGACCCGGATGAAAAGCTCTGTTCACCAGCATGATTCCATTTCCAAGCATTGTTAATTCGCAAGATGTTTCACGGATGGAGGATGCCAGCACCCGGGGAAAAAGGATCACCAAACGTCCTAAAGGATTTTATTTGTGACTAATTTTTTCTTTCTTTTTTTTGTTTAAGAAATTTTTATTAAGCATTGAAAAGTAATACAAAGAAGCATGTCATGAAAAATTAGAAAAAAGTACATATGAATATAATGATAAATGACATAATCCAGAGGAATTTATATATGGAAAAGAAGGGCAGAAAGAAGTAGAGAAAGGAAAGAGGGAAAGAGAGAGGAGAGAGGAAAGCAGAAGAGAAGAAAAGAGTAGAGAAGAGAAAGAGGAGAAAGGGTAGGTAACTAGAGGGATCATGAGGGATGAGGAGCACGCGGTAAGGGAGAAGGATTAGAGGAAAGATAGGAAGTGAAGGGAAGCCATAGCAGATCGGATTTAATTTTCAGAGGAACAGAGGTAGAGGAAGCAATAGAAATTCTGTGTTCATCACAAATATAATTCCACCATGTGTGGACCGAGAGTTGTGAATTGTCTTTCCAACACGATAAAATAACCTTAAATGCAAGAGCAATAAATAGGTCTAACAATTTAGCAGAAGAGGGTGTAACAATATTAATATCTTCAGATAAAGAACCTAAAAATATGCGTAAAAAAGATAATGTGGAGGAAATAGATAACATTTTCATACATATAGACCAAACATCCGTCCAAAAGGAGAAAACAGGGGAACATTCGTAAAGTTGGTGGTGTTGAGTGTCTGTAACTTGGGAACAGGACCAACATAAAGGAGAAGAGGTTGGAGAAAATGTATGAATAGTAACCGGGGTAATAACAACTCTATGATATAAAAAAAGTAAGGATTGAGTAATGCGTGCAGCAACTGAGACTTTGAAAATCCTGGACCATAAACGATCCCACATTACAATGTCAAGGGAGACATCCAGATCATTCTCCCAAGCAGTCTCTACTTTAGATTTAGAGCGAACAGAAGAATTGGACAGTAAAAGTGAATATACCAGAGCAGCCTTAGGGAGTTGAGTAGAAAAAAGAATGAATCAAAGGTTAATTTAAGGGTATCTTTCAGAGAGGAAGAGAACCATATACCAAGGTACTTAATTTTTGATGGGCACCATGCAAAATCAGTATCACTAAACATGTATTGGAAGCACAGCGAGTTAAGGGGTAGAACTTCCGTTTTAGATAAATTAAGCTTATAACCTGATATGGAGGAGTACCACTGAACTTCGTGCAAAAAGGGTGGAAGGGAAGATTCGGGATTAGACATGTAAATGAGGACATCATCAGCATACGCTGATAATTTAACATCGACAGAGGAAAATTTTATACCAGTAATATCAGGGTTGGAACGAATTCGCTTTAGAAAAGGCTCAAGACATAAAATAAATAATAAAGGGGAAAGGGGACAACCTTGTCTTGTGCCTCTGGACAAAGAAAAGAATCTGGAAAATTGGTTGTTAACAAAAATACTGGCACGGGGATGAATATAGGAGCTTAACCAAGGATATAAAATTTGGGCCGAAACCAAACCAATGAAGGGTACGGAACATATATTGCCAATTAATACGGTCGAAAGCTTTTTCAGCATCCAACGAAAGGGCTGCCAACGGGGAGGGGACATTTTTACTGTGAGCAAGGACATTGGAAAAAAGACGAGCATTATCAGCAGCGAGTCTACCCTTAACAAAACCCACCTGGTCAGTGTTGATTAAGCGAGGGATAATGGAGTCAAGGCGAGAGGCAAGGATTTTAGCAAAAATTTTACAATCATAATTGATTAAAGATATGGGGCGGTAATTTTTACATTGGGAATGATCTTTATCAGGTTTATGGATAATTACAATGAGAGCATCCAAAAAGGACCCAGAGGCTTTAGCCTCCAAAATAAAAGAATTAAATAATTGAAGGAGTTTAGGGGCAAAAAAGGAATGGAAGGAGGAGTAAAATTCAACAGGCAGACCATCGGGGCCAGGGGCTTTTGATTTTTTGAGAGAACGAATGGCCGTGGTAATTTCTTGGAGAGTAATTTCACGTTCCAAGTGGGAAAAATCAACGGGGAGGGAAGGAGGTGAGGGAAGACCTTCAAAAAATGTTGTTAAGTTTGCATCAGAGGGGTGTGTATCATCTGTATACAGGGCTTGGTAATAGTTGTGAAATACTTCAGCAATGTCTTCATCGGAATGAACCAGTTTATTGAGAGAATCATTAAAAATTGGGCCGACAGCTTTGCGTTCAGACTTGACTTTCAAATAATTGGCCAACATTTTCCCTGCTTTGTTCTGGCCTCCATGAAATTTAGATTTTATTTTAAGGAGGGTGTGGCAGGCTTCATTAGTGATAATTTTATTAAGTGCTGTTTTGGCAAGAATTAAGTCTTGAAGGGTAGAAGAGGATTTGGAGGTGAAATATATATGTTCGAGAGTTTTAATCTGTTTAAGCTGATCTTCATACTTTTGCTTATTGAGCTTCTTTTTGGTGGAGACATAGGATATTGTAAAAGCTCGGAAAGAAGCTTTGAAAGCATCCCAGGTGTTAGGGATGGAGGTATCTCAGCGGGGTTATTAAAGGAAAAGTATTCATTAAAAAACTCAGTACATTTTTTCATAAAAGTGGCATCAGATAAAAGAAAATAATTAAATTTCCAGCGACTGAATTTAGAGGGGCTAAGGGAAAGATCAAGGGTAGTGTATACAGGAGCATGGTCGGAGATAAAAATAGAGCCAATAACAGATTTTTGAATAGAGGGAAGGAGAGACTTACTAATCATAATATAATCAATTCTTGAACGTGTGTGATGAACATTCGAAAAAAAAGTATATTCTAATAGATCAGGGTTACACACTTTCCACGAATCATACAAAGGACGTGAGGCAATGGCAGACTGAAAACTCTTATGAGATTTGTCAGGTTGAAATTTACTCGAAGACAGCCGGTCTGAAAAAGGGTCTAACCATTGGTTAAAATCACCAGCTACTATAAAATCAGGGCAATCTATGGATGCAATGAGCAGTTTGATGTCTTTCCAAAATTGGGGGTCTGGGCGAACAGGGCCATATATATTCAATAAAACCATTGTCTTGTTGTGTATAACAACCTTTGCCATTGCCCAACGACCTTCAGCATCATTTTGAGAGGAAATAATTTGAACATTTAAAGCTTTATGGAACAATATAGCTAATCCTCCTTTTTTTTGAACAGCAGGAGAAAACACAACCTGACCCACCCAATGTCTTTTGAGCTTAAGCGATTCAACATCAGAGCAATGCGTTTCCTGAAGGAAAACAACCTGTGAATGGAATTTTGTTAAGTGTGACAATACCTTCTGACGCTTGACAGGGTGACCAAAACCTCGAACATTCCAAGAGACAAAATTACACATGATGGGAGGAGGAGAGGATGGGCGACAAATGGAGGCGACACATGGCAAGGAGATCACTACAGAAGGGGAGACAAAAAATAACAGTGAAACAGTGGATTCGTAGGACGCTCATCATAAGGAAGGCAACAAGAATCAAAAAATGAGGTATTAACAATCGGACAAATAGAGAAAACAGCAGAGACCACTTAGGAAGAAGAAAGGAAAGAGAAAGAGAGGAGAGAGAAAGAGAAGAGAGGTACGTGAATATAGAAAGAAAAAGAGGGAACAGATCAAGGCACGAAGGCTTGATCTGAGAGAAAGAGAGTAACCAAAGCATGTGAGACGAGGGTACACCAGAGAAAGGACATGTCCCACGAGCACACAGGGTACGGACAGTATGAAAAGGAAAAACACAAGGATGTGAGGTGAGTATCAGACGAAGTTAGAGGAGGGAGATAAAGTAAGAGAGGATAGATAGAATAGGATAATGGTTGTAAAAAGAGAGAGAACAAAGAAAGACATAAGAGCATTAGCTGGCAGTGTCCATAGTGGAAGGCGAGACACTTAGCAGATAATCGCGAAGTTTCTGTGGATCATCATAGGACTTGGTACGACCATTATGTGTGATCTTGCAGAAGCAGGGATGTAGAATTCCATATTGAATGTTGAGCTGTCTCATCATGGGACGAAGGTTCAGGAATTCTTTACGCCGAGCATTGGTAGCAGAAGAGAGATCCTGGGAGATGAAAATGTTATGACCAGACCACTGGAGACGACGTTTGGCCCTGGCAGCCTTCAATACGGCCATTAACTCTGTGAACTCCAAGAATAACATGATGATGCCACGTGGTTTGGAGGCATTGGAGTTGAGGCGGCCAAGACGGTGTGCTCGTTGGATGTTGAGAGGATACGTCGATGGTTGGAGTTCCAAAAGTTCCTGGAGAAATTTCCGAATAAAAGAGACCATGTCAGCCCCTTCCAAATTTTCCGGAACACCATAAACGCGTAGGTTATTTCGTCTATTACGATTTTCCGAATCCTCGGTGTGAAGTTTGAGCTTGTGGATTTCTTGTTCCAAAATGGAATCCGAGTTGAGAGGTCCTGGACATCGCTCACACGTTGTTCTAAGTTCAAAACTTTGTTTTCCATAACTACCCAGCGCTCCTCAATTTGCTGAAGTTTAGCATTGGTAGCAGACATAAAAGGTTGAAGACCACACACCTCTTCAAGGATGGAATCCAAAACAGGATTAGTCGAAGAGTTAATGGGGGAAGGCGGGTCATTTTTAGGCCTTTTAGGCTTGGTTCCGGTTTGCGACAGCTTCGGCGAAGTAGAGACATTTGCCATGGTGTAGAATAGCAAAAAGGAGATATGTCCAATAAACTTGTAGAGTGTGAATCAGATTGGAGATGCACAAAGATGATAGGGGCTCTGTAGGAAACAAACTTGGTTGTCCAGATGTTTTTGACCCGGATGAAAAGCTCTGTTCACCAGCATGATTCCATTTCCAAGCATTGTTAATTCGCAAGATGTTTCACGGATGGAGGATGCCAGCACCCGGGGAAAAAGGATCACCAAACGTCCTAAAGGATTTTATTTGTGACTAATTTTTTCTTTCTTTTTTTTGTTTAAGAAATTTTTATTAAGCATTGAAAAGTAATACAAAGAAGCATGTCATGAAAAATTAGAAAAAAGTACATATGAATATAATGATAAATGACATAATCCAGAGGAATTTATATATGGAAAAGAAGGGCAGAAAGAAGTAGAGAAAGGAAAGAGGGAAAGAGAGAGGAGAGAGGAAAGCAGAAGAGAAGAAAAGAGTAGAGAAGAGAAAGAGGAGAAAGGGTAGGTAACTAGAGGGATCATGAGGGATGAGGAGCACGCGGTAAGGGAGAAGGATTAGAGGAAAGATAGGAAGTGAAGGGAAGCCATAGCAGATCGGATTTAATTTTCAGAGGAACAGAGGTAGAGGAAGCAATAGAAATTCTGTGTTCATCACAAATATAATTCCACCATGTGTGGACCGAGAGTTGTGAATTGTCTTTCCAACACGATAAAATAACCTTAAATGCAAGAGCAATAAATAGGTCTAACAATTTAGCAGAAGAGGGTGTAACAATATTAATATCTTCAGATAAAGAACCTAAAAATATGCGTAAAAAAGATAATGTGGAGGAAATAGATAACATTTTCATACATATAGACCAAACATCCGTCCAAAAGGAGAAAACAGGGGAACATTCGTAAAGTTGGTGGTGTAGAGTGTCTGTAACTTGGGAACAGGACCAACATAAAGGAGAAGAGGTTGGAGAAAATGTATGAATAGTAACCGGGGTAATAACAACTCTATGATATAAAAAAAGTAAGGATTGAGTAATGCGTGCAGCAACAGAGACTTTGAAAATCCTGGACCATAAACGATCCCACATTACAATGTCAAGGGAGACATCCAGATCATTCTCCCAAGCAGTCTCTACTTTAGATTTAGAGCGAACAGAAGAATTGGACAGTAAAAGTGAATATACCAGAGCAGCCTTAGGGAGTTGAGTAGAAAAAAGAATGAATCAAAGGTTAATTTAAGGGTATCTTTCAGAGAGGAAGAGAACCATATACCAAGGTACTTAATTTTTGATGGGCACCATGCAAAATCAGTATCACTAAACATGTATTGGAAGCACAGCGAGTTAAGGGGTAGAACTTCCGTTTTAGATAAATTAAGCTTATAACCTGATATGGAGGAGTACCACTGAACTTCGTGCAAAAAGGGTGGAAGGGAAGATTCGGGATTAGACATGTAAATGAGGACATCATCAGCATACGCTGATAATTTAACATCGACAGAGGAAAATTTTATACCAGTAATATCAGGGTTGGAACGAATTCGCTGTAGAAAAGGCTCAAGACATAAAATAAATAATAAAGGGGAAAGGGGACAACCTTGTCTTGTGCCTCTGGACAAAGAAAAGAATCTGGAAAATTAATTGTTAACAAAAATACTGGCACGGGGATGAATATAGGAGCTTAACCAAGGATATAAAATTTGGGCCGAAACCAAACCAATGAAGGGTACGGAACATATATTGCCAATTAATACGGTCGAAAGCTTTTTCAGCATCCAACGAAAGGGCTGCCAACGGGGAGGGGACATTTTTACTGTGAGCAAGGACATTGGAAAAAAGACGAGCATTATCAGCAGCGAGTCTACCCTTAACAAAACCCACCTGGTCAGTGTTGATTAAGCGAGGGATAATGGAGTCAAGGCGAGAGGCAAGGATTTTAGCAAAAATTTTACAATCATAATTGATTAAAGATATGGGGCGGTAATTTTTACATTGGGAATGATCTTTATCAGGTTTATGGATAATTACAATGAGAGCATCCAAAAAGGACCCAGAGGCTTTAGCCTCCAAAATAAAAGAATTAAATAATTGAAGGAGTTTAGGGGCAAAAAAGGAATGGAAGGAGGAGAAAAATTCAACAGGCAGACCATCGGGGCCAGGGGCTTTTGATTTTTTGAGAGAACGAATGGCCGTGGTAATTTCTTGGAGAGTAATTTCACGTTCCAAGTGGGAAAAATCAACGGGGAGGGAAGGAGGTGAGGGAAGACCTTCAAAAAATGTTGTTAAGTTTGCATCAGAGGGGTGTGTATCATCTGTATACAGGGCTTGGTAATAGTTGTGAAATACTTCAGCAATGTCTTCATCGGAATGAACCAGTTTATTGAGAGAATCATTAAAAATTGGGCCGACAGCTTTGCGTTCAGACTTGACTTTCAAATAATTGGCCAACATTTTCCCTGCTTTGTTCTGGCCTCCATGAAATTTAGATTTTATTTTAAGGAGGGTGTGGCAGGCTTCATTAGTGATAATTTTATTAAGTGCTGTTTTGGCAAGAATTAAGTCTTGAAGGGTAGAAGAGGATTTGGAGGTGAAATATATATGTTCGAGAGTTTTAATCTGTTTAAGCTGATCTTCATACTTTTGCTTATTGAGCTTCTTTTTGGTGGAGACATAGGATATTGTAAAAGCTCGGAAAGAAGCTTTGAAAGCATCCCAGGTGTTAGGGATGGAGGTATCTCAGCAGGGTTATTAAAGGAAAAGTATTCATTAAAAAACTCAGTACATTTTTTCATAAAAGTGGCATCAGATAAAAGAAAATAATTAAATTCCCAGCGACTGAATTTAGAGGGGCTAAGGGAAAGATCAAGGGTAGTGTATACAGGAGCATGGTCGGAGATAAAAATAGAGCCAATAACAGATTTTTGAATAGAGGGAAGGAGAGACTTACTAATCATAATATAATCAATTCTTGAACGTGTGTGATGAACATTCGAAAAAAAAGTATATTCTAATAGATCAGGGTTACACACTTTCCACGAATCATACAAAGGACGTGAGGCAATGGCAGACTGAAAACTCTTATGAGATTTGTCAGGTTGAAATTTACTCGAAGACAGCCGGTCTGAAAAAGGGTCTAACCATTGGTTAAAATCACCAGCTACTATAAAATCAGGGCAATCTATGGATGCAATGAGCAGTTTGATGTCTTTCCAAAATTGGGGGTCTGGGCGAACAGGGCCATATATATTCAATAAAACCATTGTCTTGTTGTGTATAACAACCTTTGCCATTGCCCAACGACCTTCAGCATCATTTTGAGAGGAAATAATTTGAACATTTAAAGCTTTATGGAACAATATAGCTAATCCTCCTTTTTTTTGAACAGCAGGAGAAAACACAACCTGACCCACCCAATGTCTTTTGAGCTTAAGCGATTCAACATCAGAGCAATGCGTTTCCTGAAGGAAAACAACCTGTGAATGGAATTTTGTTAAGTGTGACAATACCTTCTGACGCTTGACAGGGTGACCAAGACCTCGAACATTCCAAGAGACAAAATTACACATGATGGGAGGAGGAGAGGATGGGCGACAAATGGAGGCGACACATGGCAAGGAGATCACTACAGAAGGGGAGACAAAAAATAACAGTGAAACAGTGGATTCGTAGGACGCTCATCATAAGGAAGGCAACAAGAATCAAAAAATGAGGTATTAACAATCGGACAAATAGAGAAAACAGCAGAGACCACTTAGGAAGAAGAAAGGAAAGAGAAAGAGAGGAGAGAGAAAGAGAAGAGAGGTACGTGAATATAGAAAGAAAAAGAGGGAACAGATCAAGGCACGAAGGCTTGATCTGAGAGAAAGAGAGTAACCAAAGCATGTGAGACGAGGGTACACCAGAGAAAGGACATGTCCCACGAGCACACAGGGTACGGACAGTATGAAAAGGAAAAACACAAGGATGTGAGGTGAGTATCAGACGAAGTTAGAGGAGGGAGATAAAGTAAGAGAGGATAGATAGAATAGGATAATGGTTGTAAAAAGAGAGAGAACAAAGAAAGACATAAGAGCATTAGCTGGCAGTGTCCATAGTGGAAGGCGAGACACTTAGCAGATAATCGCGAAGTTTCTGTGGATCATCATAGGACTTGGTACGACCATTATGTGTGATCTTGCAGAAGCAGGGATGTAGAATTCCATATTGAATGTTGAGCTGTCTCATCATGGGACGAAGGTTCAGGAATTCTTTACGCCGAGCATTGGTAGCAGAAGAGAGATCCTGGGAGATGAAAATGTTATGACCAGACCACTGGAGACGACGTTTGGCCCTGGCAGCCTTCAATACGGCCATTAACTCTGTGAACTCCAAGAATAACATGATGATGCCACGTGGTTTGGAGGCATTGGAGTTGAGGCGGCCAAGACGGTGTGCTCGTTGGATGTTGAGAGGATACGTCGATGGTTGGAGTTCCAAAAGTTCCTGGAGAAATTTCCGAATAAAAGAGACCATGTCAGCCCCTTCCAAATTTTCCGGAACACCATAAACGCGTAGGTTATTTCGTCTATTACGATTTTCCGAATCCTCGGTGTGAAGTTTGAGCTTGTGGATTTCTTGTTCCAAAATGGAATCCGAGTTGAGAGGTCCTGGACATCGCTCACACGTTGTTCTAAGTTCAAAACTTTGTTTTCCATAACTACCCAGCGCTCCTCAATTTGCTGAAGTTTAGCATTGGTAGCAGACATAAAAGGTTGAAGACCACACACCTCTTCAAGGATGGAATCCAAAACAGGATTAGTCGAAGAGTTAATGGGGGAAGGCGGGTCATTTTTAGGCCTTTTAGGCTTGGTTCCGGTTTGCGACAGCTTCGGCGAAGTAGAGACATTTGCCATGGTGTAGAATAGCAAAAAGGAGATATGTCCAATAAACTTGTAGAGTGTGAATCAGATTGGAGATGCACAAAGATGATAGGGGCACACAATGTGGCAAATATAGGACGATGAAAAAAGGAATCGCCAAGTAACGCACTATTGATCAGTGCGAAGACATCAAAAGGCCACACATCATCGTAAAGGAAGCATCCACCAAGAGCAGAACATGGACAGGGTAGTAGAGCACCATGCTAATATAAAATATAAAATGCCAGACTTTATGTAGCAGTAGAAAAAGTCGCATTCAGGAAATTCAAAATGGCGGCCGTTGTTACCTCACAGAGGATGTTGCGCATTAGACTCAAAGAGGCAAATTACACAAATTGGAAAGAAACTCTGAGCAGTCAGTAAGGAAAGGGCGCAGTATCATATTATTGTGTCCAGAACAAGCTAATGCCGGAACAGAAGGAGGATTGCAGAAGGTGCGAAGAGAAACATTCACGTCGGCACAAAATGGCGGCCGTTCGTGTTGCGATGAAAGAGAAAGTTACCGTTATGAGTTGACGGTGAAATTGCGCTCGTATTGGCTGCAAAAGCGCTCCATTGTAGGCTGTCCACCTTCCGACACTGCCATATACCAAGAAAACCGTCCAAAAAACGGATCCTCACTAACCGTGGGCGGCCAGCTACGCTCCGTCTGCGGAGTGTGCGTAGTTCCGCCTACTCCGCATTTTGCGGAGCTGGCGGAGCCAGGCGGCACTACGCACGCTCCGCAGACGGAGCGTAGCTGGCCGCCACCCGCCTCCCTCCCGCCCTCCCTAAATACTTTAAAATAAAGGAACGCAATAATTTTAAAAGCACTTACTTTGCCGCCGCTGGCCGCCGCGTTCCCCGGGGCTCGTTATCTTCCGTCTTCCGTATTTTGCAGTAATGCGCATGCGCGGACGGCCGCGCATGCGCATTTTCACGAGAAAATGCGCATGCGCGGCCGCCCGCGCATGCGCATTACTGCAAAATACGGAAGACGGAAGAGAACGAGCCCCGGGGAACGCGGCGGCCAGCGGCGGCAAGGTAAGTGCTTTTAAAATTATTGCGTTCCTTTATTTTAAAGTATTTAGGGAGGGCGGGAGGGAGGCGGGTTGCGGGGCTGCCGGCCAGTGGTTTTGCGGAGTGGGGCTACGCGGAGTGCGGAGGTGGGCGTAGTTTCTCGCCCACTTCGCGTAGCTCCGCGAAGCCCCACTCCGCGAACTCCGCCCAGGGTTAATCCTCACGGCATCCGCGGATCAGTCCGTAGCGGAGCTCACGGGGAAGACGTCCTCTGCAGCCGGCGCGCAAGCCACACCCCCTAATTTTTTCTTTCTGAACTTTATTTTTGCTTCTGTTGTTAAATTTTACCATGCTTGTTTTTTTTTGTGCCATTTCTTCTCAGTTTTTTTTGTTTGCAAAGGAGGAGATGTGTAGTGTTTCTTCTTTTTCCTTCTTCCCTCGTGGAGGCCCTCGTGAGGCTTCCACGAGATAAGTTTGGAATTCTCACGATATAATAGGTTTATGGTTTAAACGTATTCTTGGTGCGTTGAGCAGGACTGACAGTTGACAGTTGAACCTGTGACTGACGGTCCTGCTGCTGTTGTCTGGTTAAGAATAAACGTAACTTTAACTTACCTTGTGTGAGTCTTCACTACAGATGTTATGGGGTTCAGGATTTGGGGTGTAAAATTGATGGATTAAAGATTAAGAGTATGGGGTTAAAGTTATGGGATGTACAATTAAGGGTTTTGGGATTAGAGGCAAAGAGTTATGGCTGCAGGATTAACCCCTAGGTTAACATTTCTCTAGTGTCACAGTTGGAAATGTGTTTAAATTAAGGTGTGTCGAGGAAAACGACAGTTATCCTAGGCCTATCATTATTAGGAAAACAACATGAAGTGTTGGTTTTCTCAGCCAAACTACCCTTAGTTAATTTCAATAGGACATGCTTTTGTTTTGAGGTCAAGCAATTAGAAGTGTTAATAATGCTGTTTCTCAGTAAAAAGTTACAATTTGAATAAACAAGGAAAAACCGAGTGAACTAATTTAATGAATTCTGTTGAACCTCTACCCAGGGAGATCCCAATGGGCCACCATGCACCACTGGGGCACAGTCAACAATAAAGCTCTCTGCAGTCTATGGGAAAATCCTAAGGTATCCTGATAAGTGCTAAATGCGAGCCTGTGGTTTCTGGTGCTCAACGCAGCACTTAATTATCAACACCAGCACTTGTTACAGGCTGCTACATTGTGGCGCTGTTGATCCAATTTAGAGATGAGCACAATGACATTTGTTTAATAATTCAAATAGGTTTGGAGGCCTGGAATAGTCTGAACTGTCACACTTGTACGAGTGCGATGGTTAGTGTTTGCGTTTGTGTAGTCATCGGCAGAAGCAATGGGTGGTGTATCTCCTGACGAAGGATCTGGCACTTTTTTTCAAATTAAGCACTGATCCAGATGCAGCAAGGGAATGACCTGTTTCAAAGTGGCATTTATATTGTAAAAGGGAGTGGAGATATCTTAACATCTGTATCTGTAATTCATTATTGATCCGCTTTACATATGTTTGAAAAATATATAATTATTGGGAAATGCTTTGCACATGTCTTTAGTCATTTACTGTTCCTGTGTATTTGGAAATCTATTTTAAAAAAATCTTAAATTACTGAAAAAGTTACATTAATAGTGATACCAGCTTCTTCTGAGAGACATATTGAATTAGATTGTTAAAATGATACACAACTTCCTCTAAAACTGTAACATAGAACAGGGCTTTCTGTTGCTGGCTACAGTGGCGTAATGCAAAATAATTGGACCCCTCTGCAGAACGTGATGAGGGGCCTCCCGAGTTTCGCAGATTGCACAGATATTTATTGGTCTTGAGCTCAATGGCGGCACACCATGTAATTGCATTGCCCTAAAGGGTTGTGGAGTCCCCTGAGCGTTAGGGTCTGCAGGGGGGCCTACGTTACACCCCTGGCTAGTTATCCGTGTGTGATATCTCAACAACATTTTGTGTTCTAGTTCCTTTAAACTGGCATGCTGCACAGTACTGACCGGGTCCACAGGATGAACCAGTGCTTAATTTGAGCTGCTGGTTCCGGTGCTCAGCCCCGACAGTTAATTGGCTTCCGGTGTTGGGCGCCAGCACTTAATTGTCAACACCACACTTATGACAGTCTGCCACATGGTGGCGCTGCTCACCCAATTTAGAGAGGAGCCTAACAGTGGTTGTTTATGAATACAATATACATGAATAATTACTAATACCTATCTCCCCAGCCATTACATTAGCTTTGGGGACCTGGAATAATCCTAACTGTCGCACTTGCAGGTGAAAGAGATGGTTAGTAGTTGCTTTGGTACCGCCATTGGCAGCTATGTCAGGGGTAGTGGGGGGTGCAAGCTGCAGTGACCTCCTGGTCAGGGCCCTGGTACTTATTATTTTACAAACTAAGCACTGGGGTGAACAGAACGTAGAGAAATAGTGCACCTGATCCAATGCAAACTCGTATGCCTGCCCTTCCAAGCATGTTCAGTTCCTGATTAAATAATCCATACGTCATTAATGGCAGCTGTAATTAGCCAATGGCTGATGAATGGCAGCGGATCAATAGTTAACTGACACAGCAGCCTATGGCTGAGAGGGGAGGGTGACCTTTTCCCCTTTGTGTGAGGCGATTAAACAATTCTGCCATGAGCAGACAAGCACAATTAAGACAAAACTATTACATTATGGCAATCTACATAAGAGGTCAGAAAGGACTGACCTTTCGCCACCCTACCTCCAACTAAACGAAACAAATGATACTTATTCACAATTTTAACAAAGGCTATGTCAAGCTTTGCTTCCTTAGTTACCACAGAAAAACATAAAAGCAGTGCAGCTTAATACATGGCTCTGTCTGCCAGGAAATGACCTCTCTAGGGCGATATCAATTCATCAACTCACAGGGAAAGTGGAAGTGACATCACTCATCATTTGACAGTAATGGCCGAGCAACTTTGTTTTTTAGACCATATTGTTGAAAACCCAAAGATGCAGCACATTTGTAAACGGAGATAGGTAAATGGCACAGAGATCAGTGTGTTTAAATGGGGCAAATCTAAGGCCTTCCTAACGTTTAAATATCCCCAGTCACATTTAATTAAATCACAGAGGCTGCAAAGCAGTCCACGGGGGTTGGAAACGATAATTATCCCCAACTGAAGTCTCTGGATCTCTAAAAGATGTTCAACGTTCACAGATGTTTTGCATCCTGTGACTTATTAAAGGGATGCTACTGACATGTGTTCACGTCAATGAAACTCGAGGGGGCTAATCTGAAACAGTGCAATTGTTATGCAGAGATAAAAAAAAGTCGTGTGTTAAAAAAGTATTCATTTTAATGTGTACATACAAAAAAAAAATTAGGAACATTCCTATAGATTCCCCTTAGTGGTTCTATGCAATAATTTGTTTTTCACTCTGAAACCAAGACACAAAGGCAAAGCTCTGATATGGAGTATGTGTGAAGGGCATTGTGAAGTTAGTTGTGTTATTCCACAGTATTTCGTACTTCTTTGTTTTCCTTAAAGACGTCGCACCCAGAGACACCAAATGTTTTGACTGACACTGTTTTGTTACTCCCTCGTTGCTTCTGGGTAGGGGGGCATGTTCAAAGCCCCCCCACCCCTCCATTTTACCTCAACGAAGAGAGCGCAGCATAGAGCGCTTGGTTGTGAAATTCATTTGGTTCCCCACCATGGATCCTTCACCCCTAGAATGCATAGTGTAGGTTCCTTACATCTGGGTAATGTGTGTCTGAACCTCTGCTCAAAGTGCAACTGATAAACCCATGGACACGACATGGCTGCAGCCTGGTGCGGGCTCCGGTGCATGGTGGATGGCAAAATCCATGAATGGCTCTTTCTTGAATAGCACAGAATGCATGGACACATTGTAATTTCCCATGTAAAAGCCAGTCTCTATGGATGTGACCTGCCTAGGTAGCAGGCCCTGCTTGCTTTCCTGGAAGAGCATTTTGTTTTCTCGCCAGTGTCCAGCGTTGATGCCCATAAAAGGCAATTTGGACAATTTTCACCGCATCTGCTCCACCACCAGTGTGAAAATCCCTGAAAGAATCTCATAGGAAACAACCTTTTTTAACCTATTGAAATAAAAAAACTTTGAAGGCAGTATCCTGTACTCGTTTAGTTACTTCATTAGAAGATTCAGATGCTCAATGGACAGACGCGTTGTGCCCAGATGGACTCTGTGCTGCTGGTCCCTGCAAGGCAAGATTTAAGTAAATGGATCTGAGGACAAGTGGCTGTTGATGTGCTCTCGCTGGGAAGAGGATCTGCTATTCTGTGAGTGGAAACTGTCCTTGACCTGAGGACAAACGGCAAATGTCGTCAACCTACATAGACGATCATCTCAAAGAAGAAAAGTTCATTAACCATGAGGTTCCTTAGCGTCACTGACCAGTACTAGACATCCTGCAAAGAAGCTTGACCTAAGTTATGGGAGGCCCAGTGATGTGAAGTGCCTGTGCATTCTTCACTTTTGAGGAGAAGCTGCTCCTGTACTGTACATCGGGCATCCCCTGAACATCTTCTCTATCACCTCAAATTGAGCTTGAACATCTGGCTATGTGTGTGTGCAGGAGTTGTGCCCGATACCAGACTCCCGTAAGACACCACCAATACCCCTGAAATTTAGTGCAACTCCTTTGACTATTCCGGGTCCTTGAGCTCAATGGTTGTCAACAAAGGAGGGACACTAGTCTGCACCCTCTGTTTGATTTTGTTTTGGGCAGTAATGCCTGAATTGATACTGGAACACTTTGACCAGCTGTATGTCACTAACAGTAGGATGGTCGAAGATTTGGTCCCACGGTCACCCTATACCAGAATCCACACCAGTCAGGAGAGCGCCAACTGTCCCCTGGATTCCCCCAATACTAGAAAATATCGACCACAGCCTGGTGAATAAAAATGGGCAGAAAGTTACATTATTTTTCCGTAATTCTGTTTATTGGTTTTACACATAAGAACTTGAAGAAAAACAGTGACATATACAGAGGAACACTCAGAATGGACCCTGAAACGGGGCGATTCAAATCCGTAGGGCATTGCAATTCAAATACAGTAACCGCGAATAACTAATAAAATTTATAGTGAGTTGCGGATACCGATACTAGTGTAAATACCTCTGTACATCACATATATATGCATACAGTGCAAGATTATTGTTCAACAAATACTAAACAGGGGGAGTGGGGTACAACAAAATGAGGACAAAGAAAGCTAAGGATATGGTTAACTGTAAGTGTTATGCCGCTGGACAGATTTGTACATATTATCATCATACCTAACCACAGGAATTTAAATGTATATCTAAGAACATTTATGGAGGACGCCAATACAATGCAGGTTGTTGTTTAATGATGGTTTTTTTCCCACAACATATTTTATTGGATTTTGATACAATACAAACCTGATATATCCAGGCATGGTGCTATATTTACCGCCATTAAAGAGTACATCTACATCATCTGTGTGCCCACCATCTCCAATTGCAGTCTGCAGTGATAAGATACAAATCCAAAGAAAGTCCTATTGGTACAAAATGATAACATAAATCTATATGCATCCTTAAACCACGCATTCCCTCCCGATCCCGCCCGCTGTCCCCTTAAGTAGGAGTTGTGTTCCGCACTGCATCTGCCAGATCTTGTCCATATAGTGTTTTCTCATTGTCTAAGCGTTGGTGGGGATAATTAAGCAATTCCAATGACAAGCCTCTGTAATCTGCCCATCTTTGCCAAATTTTGGTGTGTTTCTGGGGACAAACATGTGCTGTAAATACTGGGGGGCATGTTATCAAGGGGGTTTATCTCCGCTTTTTTGGCTTTAAAAGCCAAGAAAGCGGAGATAAAATTATCTCCCTATTACCTAGCTGTCGCTAACACCAGTTAGCGACAGCTAGTAGGAGATAGCGACCATCTTGGGCCCCGCTTTGCATGTCAGTGATATTTATCACTAATGACATGCAAAGTGGGCATGCCAAGATGTTAGCAACTGGAAACAGTCGCTAACATCGCTATCTCCTATTACCAACTTTTGGAGATATTCGCGCTAAGTGCGAATATCTCCAAAAGCTAACACCTGCCCCTGAGCAGTTCTTAGCCATATTATCCAATGGTAGGTGAATAACATGGCTAAGAGCATCAGCTCGGTAATGCATGAATATCGCGTACTTTTCAGCGATATTCTTGCATTTCGGCCGATTTTTATCGCTTAGGAGATAAACCTTGATAATAGCAAGGGGGCATATTACCAATGATTAGCGATATTTATCGCTAACTATGCTTAGCAACAAATTTTTTATCGCTAAGCATCGCTGGAAATGTTCGCTGAGATAACGTGCTATTAGCAACGTTTATCTCCAAAGCGATACATTTTCCGGCGATAGCGTGAATATCGCTGAGAATACAGCGATATTCACGCATTAGCGACAAAATGCTCTTGGATAACATGGCTAAGAACTGGTCAGAGCAGGCTTTAGTTTTTGGCGATAGCGGGAATATTTCCATTGCTACGCCTGCCTTGCTAATAGGCGATGGCGACGATCGCGACTGCTTTCAGTCGCTAACAGGTTGGGTACGCCCACTTTGCATGTCATTAGCAATAAATATCGCTGACATGCAAAGTGGGACCCAAACCGCTCGCTATCGCCTAAAGCTCTCGCTAACTGCTGTTAGCGACAGCTTGCTAATAGAGGGATAGAATTAGCGCCGCATAGCGGCCAAAAACGGCCGCTATGGGCGATAAATGCCTTTCGCCCTGCTTGATAATATGCCCCACGGTTCCTAAGCAATAAAAATCGCCGCAGCTCAGAGATAAAAATATCGCCGCTAAACCAACATAGCGATAATTATCGCTAGTTGTTGGTAATATGCCCCTGGGTTTTCTAGTCCCATATTGAAACCCATGCCAGGTTCCTGGTTCCTATACGAGGCGGTGTATCCACTTTCCATTGTCTGGCAATGTCCTGCTTAACCAGAGTGAGCCCAAGAATAACAAATGTGATTTTTATCTGTTCCCTCCTATTCCCTCTGCGCAATGTAGTAGTATAAGCTTTGGGGATCTAGGAAGATCCCATGCCAGTACCTCTGTTAGACAATCTAGCACTCCGTGACAAAAGCGATCTAGTGCAGTACACGTCGTATGTAGGAATGTTTATTCTTCCCATTTGCAGCTCTCCCACCGTTGGTAGGTATAAGGTTGGAAGTTGATAATTCTAAGGACTAAACATTGGATGAATGTGGGAGTATGAATGGACACATTTTTTTCAGAGATTTCAGAAATTATGCATTCTAGAAATAATTTGCTCTAAGCGATTTAGTACAGACAAAGATGTATTATTACGTATTTTTTGCTGATTAACTAAAGAAAGAAAAAAATATATATGTTTTGTATTAATATTTTTTTTATATGAACAAGTATCTGGATTTATATACAATGTTGGATGATTCAGTGATTCAACAGGTTCAGTGTTTTTTCTTGCAAACGTTCTTCATACCCTGACTTAGGTACAAATCTTATTTTCAGGGCCCCCCCCTTTTCCTTACAATTATTAGACCCCTTTACAACAGAACCAGACTAAGTTAAACATTTATTAAGTGATTTACCAAGCATTTTATTATCTCTAGCCGGGTCTGGGATTCAAACCTGGCTGTCCATATTCCACAGTTGACAGTTATAGGTACAAGGTCACTTGAACATTCAATTTGTGGTTGATTTGTGAACCCAGTGCTTAATTGTATCTATAAAGAGACCTAGGGCGTAAGTACGAGTGCTCACGCCATGAAAATTCTGGTGATGGGGAAACTAAGGTGGGCCCTACAGGGCCCCCTGTTTCCTCAGGGCCTGAAGATGTATGCAAGGGGAACATGTTGGGCCCCCCTGTATGCATGCACCCCCTTTCCTGCACAGCATGGACTGCACAGTCCATGCCATGCAGGAACGGGCTTTGGTGCTCCCATTGTTGTGCCTTTCAAATAGGCACCGCCAAAGGGCTACCTGCCAGACCACGAGGAAACTCATAATCTGGTGAGCATTCGGTGGTGGTGTTTGGCTCCCACACTGCCAGCCACGTAACGTGGCCCTTCGGTTTTATAACATTTGGTACCTGTTGGGAATTGGCAAGTTTGGCTGTGAGAGAGAACGTCCACAGTCTTTGTGGAGCAAAGAATGTGCCTCTCTCACTTGATTATTTATTTAGTTCAAATACAAATGTAAATATCAGATTGCAGCAAGAGAAACATTCACAGCAAATAGTAATACATTTGCCATGCAACACTGTTTATATAATTAGGAATGGGAGCTTCAAATTATGGAAGATCTATTTTCTTCTCAGTCCATTTCTTTAGTATTCATTACTTGCAATCTGTCAAATTAATCATAAACAAATCGCTATCAAACACATACTAATTTTGCTAATTCACCCCTTAATCACTGATGGTTTTCCTGTCCCAGTACTAATCCTTTTTGTTTACGTTTGGAGCACTTAGCGCTTAAGCCTTCCTAACTTTTTTCCACAAAGGGTATCCAAACCAGATTTGTGTCTTTTATCCCCAGATCTTGTGGATTCTGAAGGTACCCAGGGTTTGTGGGTTCTCCTACAGCGAACTCAGGAAATTGTCAAAATGTAAAAATGTTTAAAAACAAAATGGATAATAAGTGCTCTGCAAGAAAACCTATATTTATGTTCCTAAAAATGACATCAGCTAGAGTTTGTTGTTCTAACATCACCATCTTCCCAGCTTTCAGAACCAATAAAAAAATTTTTTTACCACAATGTTTTCATTCTTTTAAATGGTAATCCTTTTCCCCCATTTTATCTGGTTTCAAATTACTTGCAGTTTGTGGTGTAAAAAGGTGTGAAATTAATGAATATGTCCAGAAAGCTATACATTTCTGAAAACAATTTATTGAAATAAAAAATAATGAAAATAAGTAGGAAAATAGCAGTTGGTTATGTTTTTATCTGTAATTTTCTGCCCCAATGATCGATTTAAAAAACATATTTACCTTTAAGTCCCCAGTCTTTTCTGGTTGCAGTGACATGTAGTGTTTGTTGGTTGCCCAGAAAATGTGACACCCAGAGTCAAAGACTGAGCAGCAGCTTTTTATTTATTTTTCATTGGGTACCAACCATGCAGCTATTCATATGGCCCAATGAATAAAAAATGGGTTTTATGGAAACCTGTGTATTTTTGAAATGTGGACAAGATATTGAGTTTACAAACAGTATTTATTTGAACAACTCAGAATTTGAGGTTACCCATACTATGTTGTGATTTAGAGGACATGTTGCATATCATGTTCTTTCACGTGCACTGTCTTAAGTTTGGAAGACAAAAATGAGGAAAAATTCAATTGATAATATCAAATGTTCTAGGATTCTATTGTGGTCCAACACTAAGCCTGCTGAAAATGGTAGCACACTTTTGTGGGTGAGCCTATCATCACATCAACAAGAAAGGTGTCAAAACACAACATGGAGTCATCAAATTTCCATATTGAAAAATTACCCATTTTCGTGATGTGGGTAGTGTCCACCACCCCATCCTTTCCCGGTGAAATTGACTTATCCATTTTCAAATCCGGAAATATCCTCACACAAGCCTCTGAATACCACCTCAACCTCTTTGAGAACCATTTCAGTACCTTGACCTACCAACTCTCTCATCCAATTCTAAACCCTTCTTCAACCCAACTGCCTGACACCCTTATGTTGTCTCCCACCCCATCGGGTCTGTCCCATCCTCCCCTACATGTCACAACTGCACACGCAGTCCTGCCAACTCTCACTCCCTCCAATGACCAACCCCTTCAACCCCTCTCCCTTCCTCTAACCCCACTCCTACTTCCTTGCCTCCACAACATAAATGTCCTACTTTACCCCATACCCCAATCTCTCCCTCCCCTATCTGCATCCCCTACCCTCAGCACCCGAACACTATACCACCACATTCGCCAATCTCTCTGTCTCCTAACTTCATCCCTCACCCTCAACACCCGAACACTGTTCTACCCAATTCACCAATCTCTCCCTCTCCTAACTGCATTCCGCATCCTCAACACCTGAACACTTTTCCGACTTCCCCCTCTGGCCTCTCTCCCCCGCTGCTCATCATTCGTCCCTTACCAACCAATACAATACCCACTTCACCCCCCCATTGCTACTGAGCTCACCCTCAATCTTCTAACTCAGACACTTACAAACATTGAACGTAATCTCTCATCCTTGACAACTGAACTTGCACGACTTAGAGAGAATTACAATGCCCTTAAATCCATGTCTATCCTTAATCACAGTGATTCCCCCTTTTCTTTCTCTCAAAACTTCCCCCGATTTAACCGATGGAGAACTACACCCTTATGCAACCGTTCACATAGGCCTCTCCGCACAGTGAACTGTCTATCCATTTCTGATCTCATTGACCTGTGCCACTCCTACCTTCCAAAACCCTTGATTTCAGATCTTCCCCTCCCATACGCGCATATCGCAGTGGTTGTAGGTACTAACAGAAACCCCTTCTCACCCATCTCCCCAAGACCCCCAGGCCAACTTACCACCATCCACCCTTTCAATCCTACCAAAGACAACCCTAAACCCCTCTCATGCATGCTTGTGAATTGCCGATAGGCTGTCCGACATGCGACTGAAATATCAGAAACCATCCTCAGCGAAGGTATTGACATTACCTTCCTTATGTAAACCTGGCTCAATACCACTGAACAACTCTTCTTGACTTACTCACCCCCCCCCCGGCTTCTCTATCATTAGGAAAGACAGACCTGTCAGAAAAGGGGGTGGTCTAGCTATAATCTATAAAAACGAACTTCAACTCTCCCTTCTAAAGGACTTTGACTACTTAACCTGTGAATACCTGTGTGCCGAACTCACTGCCCAGGACCCTCTGCTCCCATCCGACTACATACTATCTACCACCCTCCGGTGATCCTCTTCGCTGATGAACATCATACCCATTGATTGGTCTGACCACCATCTCATTCTGGTCAAGATTGTAACCAATTCCCCCCCCCCCCCCCCCCCCCCACACAAATTACCAAAACCCTGAAATGGACCAGAAATCTTAGTCAAATTCCCCCTGATGTAATCGAGTCTAAACTCCAAGCCCAACTCCTCACCCCTCTCTCCCAAAATGCAAATGAGATCACAGAACATTTTAATAATACCGTTAAGGATGTCTTGGACCAATTAGCCCCTCCTAAACTAAAAAAACGAAGAAATATCCGACCCAAATCTTGATTCAACTCAGATCCTATTAACGAAAGATGTTCTCTTAGACTGACCAAACGAACATGGAGATAACAGCCCTCTCCTTCCCATCTCGCCATCCTCAGAGCCGCCTGATCAAATTACAAGAAACACATCTTCTTTGAAAAGGAAACCTTCTTTTGAACTCAACTTGATGGTACAAAATTAGGCCCAGAGAACTGTTTAATATTGTAAGAAAACAAACATCTTACACTCCCCCTGAGGAAATAGCCTCATCAGAAAGATGCAAGTAAAATTGCCAACTTAATCTCGGATAATGTCGCCAAATTTAATCAATCATTTTGGCTAATTCAAGCCTCTCCCTCCCAACTTGCTGTTGACATTTCCATAGATTTATCTCCCTTGTTGACCCCGCCCCTACCTCCCAAACCTTCAATTCACCGACCCGTTTCTACTTCTGAATCCAGCCTTCCAAAGTACATCTGAAAAACAATGCCTCCTGGCATAATTTTCACCCTGTGACTGAATATGAAGTCTGTAACATCATTTCCTTTACTCAAGCAAACATGAAATGAAATTAAATGTAGGTTTTTATAGAGTGCATGTATGCCGTGGGTGTCTCAGCGCTTGCTACCATGGAGGGCAACCGAGAATTCAACCAGCCAGTTAAGTACGAGTGAATAACCAGGTTTTGAGTTCTTTCCTGAACTGTAGTAGATTGTTTTGGTTTCTAAGATGCAGGGGCAGGGAATTCCATAGCCTGGGCGCTAGATGTCAGAAACTTCTACCGCCCCACTTCAACGTCTTTACCCTCTGGACTATGAGCAGAGACGCCAATGCCGAGTGGGGGCTTCTCTGTGGGGTATAGCACTTAATGTGTTGGCAGATCTGGGCAGGTCCCGCCCCATGCAGGGTCTTGTGTACAATGCACATGGATTTAAACTGGATCCTCACTGGAATGGGCAGCTAATGCAGTTGTGCCCGGATGACTTGACTTTTAGGACTGAATTTAGGGAGTTTTAGTCATAGCCGGGTGGCAGCATTTTGCAGAGTCTGCAGCTTATGTATCACACTCTTTTTGGCTCCAAGGTAGGGTGAATTGCAGTAGCAGATTTCTGGTAAAATCAAGGTAGTAACAACCGTTTTCCTGAGGGCCATAGGAATAAAAGGCAGGATCTTCCGAAGGATTTTTTCAGTGTAAAAGCACAAAGAGGTGATGCTGTTCACCTGGTCTGACAGTGAAAGATGGTCATGATCAGGATTCCAAGGTTTATTACCTTCTTTACGGGCTGGGGGCAGGGCCCTGCTGTCCCCAGCCACCAAGCAGAATTCCAAAGGGAGGCAGGTGTCCCTTCCAAACATAACCACTTCAGTCTTCCTGGTGTTCAATTTTAAGCAGTTATCCTGCATTCAAATGATGATATGGCTCATGCAAAGGTTAAAACGTGCTGCCCAATCCCTAGTTTTTAGGCTCGGGAGACAGCAATTTGTGTGTCGTCAGCGTAGCAAATGGCAGTGAAACCGAGAGAGCGTAAAAGTTTGGCCAGTGGGGTAACATATACATTAAACATGGTCAGGGAAAGTGATGATCCCTGAGGTACCCCACACGGCATAGCATAGAGGAGTGATTTATGCTCGTCCAGCATTACAGATTGTTCTCTGTTAATTAAATATGACCAAACAATATCTGCGGCTTTATCAACAATCCGTATTTCGGCCAGCCGCTAAAGAAGTATACGGTGGTCCACCACATCGAACGCAGCCGATAATTTGAGCAAAATTAGTATGGCCTTCCCTCCCTGTTCTAATTGGACATGCAGATTTTCAGTAGCTGCGATCAATGCAGATTCAGTACTGTGTTGCAGCCTAAATCCACGTTGTGCTTGGTCAAGTTTGGTATTTGTTTCTATAAAAGACAACAGTTCCTCGTTTAGTGCTTTTTCTAGAATTTTTGATGGAAATTGTAAGCAGGTGATAGGAAGGTAATTAGCAACTTCCGAGGGGTCAAGAGTCGGCTTTTTTAAGATAGGTCTTACCAGGGACTTTTTCCACTCAACAGGGAAATCTCCTAAGTTGAGGATGTTATTCAGAAGAGATGTCAGGTAATTAGTGACAGTATTGGGGGCCATATGGAGGACCATGGCCAGGCAGGTGTCCAAAGGAGAACCTGACTTAGTTGCCATAATACTCTTTTCGATTCTATCCTCTGTTAGGGGACTAAACTCTTGTAAGTGGACTTGCGTGTTTGATCTGGCCTTTCTATGCTCGTCTGGTCTGATTCCATTGGTGTTCTTAGAGAACTCATTGTATACTTTGACCACCTTATCGTGAAAGAACTTAGCAAGTTTGTCGCAGAATTTTCAGGTGGAATTGAACAGTTTGATATTGCCAAAGGTGGCTAATTTGGAGACTGTCTTAAACTGTTCTCTGGGTATATTTTTAGAGGCCATGATTTTCTCAGTAAAGAAAGTGGATTTTGTCGCAATTATAGCTTTTTTGTACTTTACTAACACCTCACTATACTGTTTTTGGCCTGACTCTGAGTAATCCTTCCTCCAGAGTCGTTCTTTGGCTCTGTAAATTTTCTTTAGATCTACTTTGCCATGGGGTGTGTCCCCAACTCTCTCCAGCTTGGACAAATCACCCTCGTTCTTAAAAACATCTCTGCTGACCCGAACGACCCCTACAATCTCCATCCTATCTCAAACCTCCCTCTTCTATCTAAAGCCCTTGAAAACTGTGCTCTCCGACAATTAGATAAGCACATATGCAATTTCAACCTACTTGACTGTGCAATCTGGCTTCAGAAAAGGATGCAGCACAGAAACTGCCATGCTAAACATTGTTGATGACCTCCACTGGTCCCTCTATAATGGTGAGTCCTGCCTACTTATTTTCCTCGACCTCTCCGCTGCCTTTGATACAGTTAACATTTCTTCCTTACTCAACTCACTCAAATCTCGTTTTGGCCTTAATGGTCTGGTCCTCAAATAGCTCTCTTTTTTATCTCCAACACAGAACACAGCAAATTAAAATCGAAGCCTGCCTCTCTAACCCCACACCTGTCTCCCTAGGCATTTCTCAGGGCTCTTTTCTCCCCCCTCTCTCTTCAACTGCTTTATTGAACCCCTTACCCTTATTCTGTAACAGGCAGGAATCAACTATCACCACTATACTGACGACACCCAACTTTACTACAAGATTAGACCCCACTCTGATGTACTTCACCGTAACAATTCCTTGATGGTTCTTCTCCAACCACCTCAAACTTAACCCTAAAAAAAACTGGAATCATTCTCTTCTCTCCTAAAAACAACCAGCTGCCCATCAAAGCCTGGCTCTCTGACCTTAATGCCCTTAACTGCTCGCTCTCCTCATCAAACTCAGTTAAATCACTTGGTTTCACTACTGACAACAAACTATCTCTTAACGATCACATATAAAACTTGTCTAAAGGATCTCTCTTCACTCTCCGACATCTTAAAAAAATCAAGCCCTTCCTTCCATCTGACGACTTTAAATGGGTTGTCCAATCACTTGTTCTCTCCAAAATTGACTATGGTAACGCTATCTTCTGCGGAACCCTCAAAGTACAACTTGCCCCCCTTAGATCTGTGCTCAACCTACCGGCCAGGCTAATCGCTGATTGTAAATATTTCGACCACATATCCCCAGCCCTCAAAGCCCTAAATTGGCTTCCCGTTGAAGGAAAATCCTCCAACAAGACTGCATGCATAACACACCAAGCCCTTCACCGGCAAACCACGTTGTACCTTACAATCAAACTCAGTAAAGCAGGCTGCTCCCAACCGTTGAGAAGCACTAATGCGCTACTCCTTGTCCCCCCTGCACCGACCTCTACCGTTCTCCACCTCCGGCTGCCAGGACCAACACGGTCAGCTTCAAGTTCCGCCTTCTGGACCCCGGCGTAAGATCCGAACCGGGACCTCTCCCGATCAGCAGGGTGGGGCAGCGCTGCGAGAACCAAGCTCGGCATCAAATGGGATCCCGGGCCCACCGTGCCGACCAGCGGGTCCCCGGTCTTCTGCTACCCACTTACGGGTGAGAAAGATCCTTATTGCGGGGTCCCTATTCGGGCGCCATCTGATAAGCGTGGCTCAAATCCACTGGAGTGACTTACAGCACTCACCTATAATTACCTTATAGGAAGTCAGCCGGACAGTGGAGAAGTAAGAACAAAAGTCTTTATTAGGCCAAACAACACTCATATGAGAGGGCCCTTTCCGACCTCACTCCTAGGAGTGCGAACGAGAGGACTGACTCTCTGCATCACAGCAATACATTATAATGCAATACAGTAAATGGGGTACGCCCCTTGTGGAAAACTACTGAGCCCCAGACCAGTGAACAATGCTCTCATACAGCAGGCATCTGCACCTGCGAGGGATACATTATTATCTCTGTTCAAGGCCAGGGAGCTAGGCTTCGGCGTCTCTGGGCATGAGAACATTGCAGATAACACGAGTTGTTAGTTTCGGCCACAGTGAGCCGAGAAACGAAAACTGCTGTCTTAGTATATTTCTGTATTCCTGCGGGAGGGGCATGAGCGAGCAGAGCCCGCAGGCACAGAGAGTTACACAAAATGGTGGCACACAGGCTAAGCTAAGAAACTAATATGGTCACACGTACATTTGAATATAAGGAATAGGTGAGTATATGAATTCAGCATAAGTGCGTTTACGTAAATGCATTAGTTAGTCATATGATGCTAACTCACACGTCATCATGGGGTAATTAGAGCATCGAAAAGTGAATTCTATCAGACCCTCCTTTTAGCATCATTGGCTAACTATAGCCTCATTTAATTGCCAAAGGTAGTGCCGACATACATTCTAGGGGCAGGCCTACATTACTTCAGTCAAGAACATCTTCTGCAATAAACATTAACCAACTTGCATCAGCAGGAATTTCAGTAATCATAGAAGTGGTATATTGACCATGTAACTTCTTTTTCGGACGTATATTTGCAGCACACATTGAACAACACGGAGGGAGGCAATATATGCAAAGGCAGCATGACAGAATTACGCTCACCACTCCAACCAGACCCATCAGTATTTTCCAGCCCCAGGAAGAAAAGGCTCCCCAGAGCCACCCTTGGAGAGACCATGTGCCATTATCTTGGTGCAGTTCAGTCGCTAATCTATGCAATTTTTGCACTGCCAAGTTAACAGTCGGGGCAGAGTCAGGGATATAAACGCAACAAGAGGTCCCGATGACGCGACAGGCCCCGCCCCTATCGGCTAGTATGACGTCAAGGACCATCCTATTCTGGATCGTAAATAATCTCATAGCCTGAACCTCAACAGAGATGTTAGTCGTAATGTCAGCCTCAACCAGAACCACCTTTTCCATTACCCTAGAAAGTCGTCTAATAGCTCTACTATTGAATATAGGACCCCAGAAAGGAAGCAGACCCTTAGAAAAATCAGTCCATTGCTGATACGAGGTATCTGTCTGATCAACGTCCTCTACCTGAAGTTCCCTCCTTTTACGCTGCTCTTGCGGCTGCTCTTGAGGACTGGGGAATCGTCGATGAGTTCTATGATAATCAGAGGGGGCCACATATACAGGAGGAATCAGATAAGCCAGGTAGCACACCCCACCCCAACCCTCTGGCAACCATAAGTATCCAGTTTCACCGCATACAAAATATATACTGGGTGGGGCAATCAAAGAGGGGCTAACTGGCAGGCGTATTAATGCGGTCACATTACAAGAGCTATTTCCTACCTTGATGGGACCCCTTCCCTCTATACAGAAAAACGGAGGAGGACCCACCACAGCAAGGGGTATCAAAGACTTGGAGCTGCCGTTATTCTTAGGAGGGTGCCTATAAGACAAAGTGGCATTCAATTTCATGAAACTATCCCTAAGTCTATCAGTATCATTAGGTGTCAAGAATCGGCCCAACCTTTTCTCACATGTCTCTATAAAAGTCTGGTCAAAACGTCCGTCAGTGTATATTCGTCCAAGGGAAGCTGAAGGCAAAGGGCGTACTCGCATCGTCATTGTCCACCCCCTATTCTGTAGTCGAGGTGTTAGGGAATCTGGCTGTTGGAAATATTTAACTAGACCTATAAGGGTGTACCATCCCACACAACTATTTATCGGAGTCAAAGGAAGAGCAAGGAATCTATCTTTCTTATAAGCAGCAGAAGGCAAAAGCCCACAAACCCAGCAATCTGTCATGTTGGTAGTGGCATGTGCATGATGCAAAGTCTTAATAAAAACATTATCTTTATAATTGGTACGTATCATTCTTTCGCCATATTCAACAGTTAACATATTGTGTTCCGGAACAGCAGTAGGTGTGGGTGCAAATGTATGAACGGGATAATGTTTATCTAGGAAGAACAATATTCCAAGAGTCACCAGAAGGGCAATTAAAAATATTATGACCACCACAATCTTTCCCTTTCGGGAAAGGGCCAACCAGGGGGAATCAGGCTCACGTCTCGGGGGAGCTGCAAAGGGCTGCTCCTCATCAGGAATTGGCCGCCCAAAGGGATACATTCTGTATACTTTTTCAACACCAAAAATCAAAAATAAAATCAAACTATAACTAAAAAAATAGTCCCAGACAATCCTCAACCGGCCGGAGGGGTTCTTCAACCCTTAAAAAGGGATCTTCTTCCCTGTGTCCTTCAAAGCCTCACAGGCAGGCTTTTACCGTTCATACCTATTCCCACGTCGTTGATCAACACTTTGAAATAAGGGAAGCACTTAATTCGGGCCCGCACCACTCTTTAGTCTCAAAGAACACAATCTTCGGCTAAACACCAGGGCTCTTACAAGTCCATCCCTACCACTAAATCTTCTTTTTCAGAATGTCCACTAAGCCCTTCTTCCAGTATTTAGTCCATCATTTTCCAGCACTGTACTTATTTTCTCCGGGGCCGGAGATTGTAGCGAGTGCTCCCTGGCACTTCGGGATCAGAAAACAAAGCAGGTGTATCAGTGGCAGATGCTGAACTTTCCCATATCTCTTTGCTAGCAACAAAAGGAGTGGTAGAGCTCACAGTATTTTCAATTCCGCTTTGCTCTTCTCCTATCAGTGAAGCATCCGAGAAAGGAACATATCTTGGAATATTTTCACACTCCTGGTCAGCGATGCCATCTTGTACCCATTGATCATAGGGCAACGGGAGCGGGACCCTCTTCACATGAGAGGCATGGGTCCACGCCTTTCTGCCGTCAATCCGCAGTGCTGTGCGCGTGGTGAGGAGCACCTGACGAGGCTCTGACCATCTCGGCTCCAAACAGGACTACCGCTGGTATCGTCGCACCACGACCCAATCCCCTGGGTGGATGGTGTGTCCAGGCCCCTCCGGCAACGGCTTCAGAGTGTCTGCTACCTGCTGATGAATAGAACGAAGATCTTTAGTCAAAGCATACAGATAATCTGTCAACAGAGGGTAAGGAACTTCTGAAAAGCATTTGGGTCGGGGCACTCCCCAGATATTGGCCGGGCGGCCAAATACCACCTCGTGCGGGGAGACGCCCATTTTTGCATTTACAGTCACTCTTGTGGATAGCAAAGCTAAGGGAAGTGCGTCTGGCCAACGGAGACCTGTACTCTCACATATTTTGGCCATTTTTAACTTGAGTGTGCCGTTAAACCGTTCCACCATCGTCTCTTATCTGTCACATCTGTCCAGCATTCATCCGCATCCAGTCGTCCCTGCCCATCCTTCCATGCTCTCAATTCCTCATCCGTCGCCTTGCCCTGTATGTTCTTGACACTCTGTACCGTATCTGCGAACATATGAATATCTGGGACCCATCGTGCTGGCCCTGCCACAAACATTCGTGGTAATTTTTCTCTAGCAGTCTCTTTTGCTGTCTCGTCGGCAAAAGCGTTGCCTCGCCCAACATCGTCCACTATCGTCTTGTGTGCGCTACATTTTATCACAGCCAATCTTTTGGGTAAAGTCAGTGCTGTTAGCAGTCGTAATATCAGTGGGCCGTGTTGGATGCGTTGTCCATGGGAGGTCAAGAATCCCCGTTCTGCCCAAAGTCGCCCATAATTATGAACCACGCCAAAGGCGTATTGGCTATCGGTGTAAATGTTGACATCCAATCTCTCACTCAACTCACATGCTCTCATTAAGGCGATAATCTCGGCAGCCTGGGCAGAATTGTAAGGTATTCTAGAAGTCTCTACCACCGTCTGTAATGTCGTTATTGCATATGCTGCTGTCGATGTCCCGTCTGGTAATTTAAAACAGGATCCATCAACATACAGTTCCCCGTCTGGTTCTTCCATGGGTCTGTCTGTCAGATCCACCCTCCCCTTTGTCTCCTCCTCAGTCTTATACAAGCAGTCATGTATGTCGTCATCATTTGTGTCACTATCTATGGGGATAGGTAACAAGGTGGCGGGGTTCAATGTGGCACATCTTTTAATTGTCACATGGGGTGCAAAAAGGGTCATCTCGTAACCCGTCAGACGAGCGCTTGTTAAATGCTGCGTCTGTGTCCTGTTCAATAAGATGTCCACAGCATGCGGTACCATTACTGTGAGGTCTGATCCCAGCACGAGCCCTGCCGATTGTCTTATAGAGACCGCAGCAGCCGCCGTGGCTCTCAGACAACTCGGCAGCGCTCTTGCCACATTGTCAAGCATTGCAGAGAAGTACGCACACGGTCTCTGCTTCCCCCCGAAACACTGAGTTAGGACAGACAACGCGCAACCTTCCGCCTCGTGCACGTAAAGAACAAAAGGCTTCTGGTAATCAGGTGTTCCAAGAACTGGCGCCGAACACAAAGACGTCTTTAGTAACTCAAAAGATTCCTGACATGCGGGGGTCCAGGGTAGGGGTTCGCGCACTTCTTTGGTAGTCAGATACAATAGGGGTTTTGTTAGTAATGCATAGTTAGGTATCCACTGACGACAATACGATGTTATGCCTAGGAACGCGCGCACCTCTCGCTGCGTGTTAGGTACCTGCATGTTAGTGATCGCTTTTATGCGCTCCGGCGTCAATCTCCTCCCCACTTTCGAAAGGAGGTGACCGAGGTAGGTGACCTCCGTTCGACAGTATTGAAATTTCGGAAGGGACACCTTATGCCCCCTCCTTGCCAAATGGTGCAACAATTTTACAGTAGCATCCCGACAACCCTGCTCGTCGTCCGATGCTATTAGGATATCATCCACGTATTGCAACATTACGTTGCCCGGTGGAAGTTCCAGATCATCCAATTGTGCCTTCAGGGCCTGACTGTATATACTAGGACTCTCAGTGTACCCCTGAGGAATTCTCTTGAAGCGGAAGCTACGGCCAGCCAATGAGAATCCGAAAAGGTACCTGCTGTCTTCATGTACTGGAATACTGAAGAAGGCGTTTTTCAAATCTAGGACAGAGAAATATTTGGCCGAAGGTGGAATCATTGTCAATATCGTAGTGATGTCCGAGACCACCGGGTACTGTGGCTCCACTACTCTATTTACCTGGCGCAAATCAATCACGAATCTATAGACATCAGGAGTATTATCTGTTGCATCAGGTGACCGTCTTTTAAGTACAGGCAAAATAGGACTGTTACATATATTCGAATCAGTCTCTTCCACTACTCCAGACTGTATTAAATCTTGAATTATTTGTAACAAGGCCTTCTCACCCTCTCTAGGTATTTTGTACTGTGGAATTCTGGGCAATTTGGCTCCCACCTTCACTCTTATTGACACCGGGGCAATGTCCATTCTCCCCACATCATTATCACTGACAGCCCACAAGCTGTCGGGTATGCCTCGAAACTCAGGTGGCAGCGGGTCGTCTTTTGAAAAGCACTGTAGTGGGCGGGCAACATTGGGGCCTAGAGTAAGGTACACGCCATCCGGAGAACAATAGATAGTGGCATGCAATCTTTTCAATAAATCTAAACCCAACAAATTTTCACCACAATTTGATGTCAATAAGAACGGCGAGTCAACAGTAAAAGGACCAATCGTTAACGTGAGAGGTTTAGAAATGGGGCTAATCACCGGAGTTCCTGCGAAACCCACGGATATGTTATTCTTGCCAGACAGAGCCGCCCCTGGGACCCGAGAACGAGCCACTGAACTTTTCATTGCACCCGTATCCACTAGAAATTTCTGTTGAGACCCTAGTAAGTCGGCTTCGACATAAGGTCCCCTCTGATCAACTTCCATAAGTACTGGTCCCATGCTCTGTCCTACGCTGTCCTAGTTGTGGGAAAACCCTGTCAAATCATCAACTGAGTAATCATCGTTATAGTACTGGGCACCATCGCTCTGTAACTGCTGCCTATTGGTATTATTGTCAAAATAATTGCCACCCGGCCTCCTGGCTCCTTCCGATCGTGCCACCTGTCTTCCATTATCACCACCACCTCTTCCTCGTCCGCGCCCTACCCCAGCGCTCGCCTGAAGCAGCGGCAATCCCTCCACCAGTGCCCCTCCTGCTTGCACTTCGCGCACTGATTCGGTCCCAGCCTGTCCCTGCTCTCACCTCTTCCAAATCCACCTCCGCGGCTCAGCCCCGCACCCCTTCCTCTGCCTCTCGCCACTTGCTGCAACAAAACCCTCGTCTTCAAATCTTTAGCCTTCTTCTCCTGCTTATCCTTGTTCTCATTTTCCCTGTGTTCATAATATTGTGCCATACTTAGTATTCCCGAAGGAGAGGACGTCGTCCACGTGCTCTCCGACGCTTGCAGTCTGGCTGATATTTCAGGCAATAAGTTTGTGACAAACCTGTTGACGAAGAGCCGTAACCCCCCATCCTGTGACACATCCTGCCCACTAAAATCCATAAACGTTTCCTCAAACCTCGTAAAGAAATCAGAGACCGCCTCATCTTTCTTCTGCTTGCAAGCCGTCAACTTGTCCCAATCTACCTTTTTCGGGGGAATGAGGGAATGCATATATTTTATAATACGCCCTGGCAAAGCTAATATTTCAGCCTTCGGCTTCTCTCCTGGCTTACGCTCTTTGTCCCAATCCTGCAACTCCTGCCATGTACCACCCAGCTCCTCCGTATGATCCGTACCTTTTACTTGTCGCCACACATCAACCGGGACCAAAAGCCCGTAAAACAATTCAACATCAGCCAACGTCATCACAGTAGAAGACGCCGCTTCCGTAAGCTCTTTGTAATAGGCGGTCGGATTCTTTCTAGAATCCGGCAGCTGAGCCTTCAATGACAACACCTCACTTCTCTTCCATGGCGTGTACACCCATTGCTCCTGAAAATGCGCATCAATTCTGTTCCTTGTAACAGCCCTCGTGACTGGGTCTAACAACTCGGGGACCTCAGGATGAAAAATAGGGTGCACCTCTCTCATTGGGTGAAGACCCGGGAAATGTGGTGTGCCGGCAGAGGGTAATTCATTCCTGTATTGCAAAAGCGCGCGCAGACTACTCATCACTTCCTTGACCCCCGTGTTGGTTCTGTACGCTCCAGCCTGTATATCCCGCAAAACCGCCGGGGCCACACCTCCATATCCCTGTTCCCATAGCGGTATCAATACACCAGCCATGTGCCACAAAGCGTGCTGCTGCATTAACGGCTCAAAATCTTTCATGGTGGACCAGATATCTTCGAACGAATAAATATTATTCCTGGCCCATTGACATGCCTGGTTAGCCACCAAACTTTTTTCATCCAAACCAACAGTAGAACGTGTAAGCAGCTTCCGTACCTGTGAGAACAATCCGCTACCTGCGCCGCGACTCGGTGTTAGCATCTCCTGACTGGGGGTGGTGCTAGCTGAAACAGTAGGGAGTGCTAAAGAAAATGGCGAGGGGGCAGGTGAAGCGGGCTGGAGTAGAGAAACGAGGGGTGTCGAGGGCAGGGATTGTTGGGGGGCACTCGCTGAAGGACCTGGAATGGCGCTACTAGGGGCCGAAAGTGGCAAGGAGGGGTACAATGGCTGCGGGGCATAAGGGGGTGGGGGTCGGGCATTCAAAATGTCCTCCATCTCATCTGGGTCGTCCTCTCGTACTACGTAACTTTTATTTTCTTTTAACCTACAAAGTCTATCTGCGCGCTCCATGCGTAGTGCATTCTCATTCCCCACCTGTTCCTTCGCTTTCTGTGCCATAGTCTGGGTGGACTTTTTATACTCCTCTTTCTCCTCTCGCATCTTACGTTTCCTGACCTCTTTCTGCCACATTCGCAAAGAGTCGAACATACTCTGGCGGCTACGCCTAGCAAACAGTTTGTCTTGCAAATAATCCAATTTAGCTTCATCAAAAGAACCCGTCAAAGGCCATTGTAAATCCACATTATCAGCAGTGTATCGATGCCACAAAGTACCAAACAAAATCGGGACCAGTCCATGTTTAACATACATATCAAAACTCGGTGTCCCTTCAGGAGGCGCGGGTTGACTCTCGGCCAGTCTAGTATCTGAGGGTCGACAACAGCATCCAAAACATCGCAACTTACTAAAACACGGCATCTTTACTTTATCTCAAATCACAACTCAAGTTCATTCACACACAAACATATAGACAAACCACGTACACATATACAAGATCTCCAAAACACGTGTTACCAACTGGGACAAGGCCCGTCGACCAAGTCCTGGGGAACCTGGACTCTACCGCAGACCGAACAGTACGCTAACTGTTCTGAGGACGGGGACCGGATCCGCTACCCGTGCGGCACTATGGATCGCTGCGCGCTTTACCGCGGGAAACCCGGATCACACCCCCACTGAATCACCACACTAGGAGTTCAGAGTAAGCGCGCCAGAGTCTACCCACAATGAGCCACGCCTTCACCACAGTACCATGCGGTCGGATCGCCACAAACAATTACCTCGAAATACGTCCCCAACCCCGTCAAGTCTGTCAGAGCACCAACTCGTACTCTGAGTTCCCCGGAGCACACTAGCCCCAGGAGCACACCGGCTCCTCAAACCATCGGAGACATTCTAGTCTCCCGGAACACTCCCGTTCCTGCAGCAATCACAGGTGGACCACTCACCTTCCGTATGCGGCACCGACCTCTACCGTTCTCCACCTCCGGCTGCCAGGACCAACACGGTCAGCTTCAAGTTCCGCCTTCTGGACCCCGGCGTAAGATCCGAACCGGGACCTCTCCCGATCAGCAGGGTGGGGCAGCGCTGCGAGAACCAAGCTCGGCATCAAATGGGATCCCGGGCCCACCGTGCCGACCAGCGGGTCCCCGGTCTTCTGCTACCCACTTACGGGTGAGAAAGATCCTTATCGCGGGGTCCCTATTCGGGCGCCATCTGATAAGTGTGGCTCAAATCCACTGGAGTGACTTACAGCACTCACCTATAATTACCTTATAGGAAGTCAGCCGGACAGTGGAGAAGTAAGAACAAAAGTCTTTATTAGGCCAAACAACACTCATATGAGAGGGCCCTGTCCGACCTCACTCCTAGGAGTGCGAACGAGAGGACTGACTCTCTGCATCACAGCAATACATTATAATGCAATACAGTAAATGGGGTACGCCCCTTGTGGAAAACTACTGAGCCCCAGACCAGTGAACAATGCTCTCATACAGCAGGCATCTGCACCTGCGAGGGATACATTATTATCTCTGTTCAAGGCCAGGGAGCTAGGCTTCGGCGTCTCTGGGCATGAGAACATTGCAGATAACACGAGTTGTTAGTTTCGGCCACAGTGAGCCGAGAAACGAAAACTGCTGTCTTAGTATATTTCTGTATTCCTGCGGGAGGGGCATGAGCGAGCAGAGCCCGCAGGCACAGAGAGTTACACAAAATGGTGGCACACAGGCTAAGCTAAGAAACTAATATGGTCACACGTACATTTGAATATAAGGAATAGGTGAGTATATGAATTCAGCATAAGTGCGTTTACGTAAATGCATTAGTTAGTCATATGATGCTAACTCACACGTCATCATGGGGTAATTAGAGCATCGAAAAGTGAATTCTATCACCACACAATCTCATTCCTTCTCCGGGAATGCCCCGATCATCTGGAATGCTCTCCCTAAAGAATTGCGCTGTAACCCCTCCTACCTCAGCTTTAAAAAAGACCTCAAACTTCACCTTCTCAACAAATATTGGGGTCCATAACCTTGCCCTGACCCTTGATTCAACTTCCTCCGCTTCGGTTCCACTCTTCCTTCTTCCTGACACTTTCCCCTCCCCCTTCTGTTGATTTATCACCCTCTAGCCCCATCTTTGACCCCTACCCCAGCTCCTCCTTGATTCTCCCTCTGACGTTTCTACCTTTCCCCCAACTTGTTCCCTCCCATCTACTTTAATCAATTTGTTTCTTCTCTCGCCAACTAGCGATGTACTTTAGTTTCCCTCTTCAACTCAACAAGGTGCTGTACATTGTGTTCTTGTCATCATATATTTAATGGAGTTTCCTGATAGCCCCATCTCACGTAAATAGCCTTTTTGGCCTTTTGCCAATTTAATATTGTTTTTATGTATAATAGCCTGTTTGAGACCCTCTCCTCATGTAAATAACTTTTCGCCTAAGTGTCAATTTAATAATGTTTTTTATCTTGCCTGTACGTGTCCTTATCCTATTGAACAATTGTTTTTACTGTAAAGATCAATGCTCATTTAAAGCCCTCTGATACCCCTGGGTCGAGCCAGCACTATATAAAACCTTTCAAATAAATAAATAAAATAAATAAGTGGTTGGATTTGGGCCTTTGTTCTGCCATCAGCCAGGGAATCCTATCAAACTCAGATCTTTCTGAAAACTAGACCGTGGGAGTCAAGCGTGGTATGACATGAGAGGAACTCACTACCCTTCCTTATCCAAAATGCCAGGATAACATCAAGCTTTTGCAAAAAGCAGACATCTTCCTCACATTCCAGAACGTTCCCTTACAGAAATCTGGAAGGTGCCACAACATTTCTACTGCCCATTGTTCTCACACTTCTCCTGATATAAATGGTACTCCACTTGTGCAGCTAGGCAAAGTGTCCACCAAAGCAATGGATGAAAACTGTGACCATACAAAGTCAATGTGGTTTTTGCATGGTTCCTGGTTTGTTGCATAAACTAGAACTTTGGTGTTGTTCAAAAGGTTTGCTTTCTCATACATGAGTAACACCTGTGAGCTCTGTTCAATGCACCAGCACTGAATGTGGAAGACAGGCTATTGTAGCCCTGCAACACCCTATCCAATACATTGCTGAAATAGAGTATTTGCTTTTGGGTTACTAACAATCCCTATAAAGAGATCAGTGGCACAATGGTAACAGAAACAAACATACTTCATTGTTCACTGTATCACACACACACACACACTGCACTAAGAAGAATAGACACTTTAAATAAGTACTTATTATGGCAGGAATAACCTGTTTCTCAGTACACCTAAAGCAGCTACACAGGATAACATAAAACTGCAAGAAGGCATGTTCTGATCATTGAAAATAAAATGAACATTTCTTACTTGATTAAAATGTCATCTCAAACCTAACACCCTAAAATGTGGTTCTCTGCGCTACACTACGGGAGCATAGAAAGCAGAGCAAATTTCAGTCTAGAGTTTCTTAGGGAGAAGTGGCGCACTACATACCTTGGTGACAGAAAAGGCTGTCATTCTCAGTGGAGGCGTGAGGGCAGTGTTTCTTATGAAGGGTGCACACGCACTGCAGTCACAGACTTCCTATAGGGCTTGGCTTTATGAGCACTGAGTGAGGCTGTCTTCTGGCAGAATCTAGGGTGATAATCTGTGCAAAGGACCTCTCACATAAGTGGTCAAATGGCAGTCCTTATATACTAAATCTTATCAGAGATTGGTATTTCTGGCATAAGAGAACATTAATTCAGACTACTCTGTTTTGACTATGTTTCTGTAGTTGTTCTTATTTGACGTAAACATGACAATGACCCAGACTAATGTTGCATCTATGTCATCAGTTGAATGTCCTGGCACTTTGGATGTATTAAAGCTTTTTGCATGACCTAAAACAGTGGCCTCCATTATCTAAAATGCTGTTTGGGCCAGCCTAAAATAAAGTTAGATGAATCGGACCATAGGGGCTTTACATCAAGTTTGGTCCAATAAAGGAAAGAGTGCTTTGTTAAAAAAAAAAAGATTACAAGTATTTTAAAGTTTTGATTATGGGATAATTCAATAATATTCTTTACCAAAGGTGCGGTCATGATTTTACAGCAGATCATCGATATGTGTAGACAATTCTTTTTGTAACTTCTGAGGTTTTTTTTCTCTGTACAATTTATTGCAGGGCAGCGGATTCCATGTACAACATTCATTGTCTTGCAGTTCGATAACATTAAGTAGACTATTAAAATCTCAACCCTTTCCAGGGTCTGTGAGCAAGTAAAGCACTTGCCAAATATTTAGTTCCCTTAAATTAGCTGGATGTTCCACATATCTATGGTTGGGTTTTTGAGTGTAAGTATCAGGTTCATGATACACCTATAGTAAGTGAGCCTTGATACATTGTTTTATAATGTGAAGATGGGGTATTCAATAGGATGCTTAAGTGATGCAAAGATATGACAGTTTTAGTCGATCACTCTTTTGAAATGATTTGTACAGAAAGTGGCAAACATGCCATAACCATGTGTTTTTTCGCGACACCTTCATCCAGATGTTCTTCATGCAGCATAAACCATGCTGATCTGCACACGTTTGAATAGATTCTTTGAGTTTCCTCTTTTCTTTCATTTGCTTTATAAATGCTCAGAGTGTGTGACGTATTCAGCTTTGCTTCAACAGTTGCTCGGATCCTCAAATATTGCCATAGGATAGATTGCCTCTAAGGCTTCTTGAATTAAAACTCTCATACCTATGCAGACTATTGTTATCAGTTGGTTTTGTGTATAATGTTGCCAGTAAGCCTTTATCAGATATGATCAATACATCTGACAAATGTAGCCTTTTGGTGTCATTTGTTATGTTAAAATTTATATCTGGGTTTTTCTTGTTCAGCCATAGGAAACAAAATTGAAGTCAGTGTTGTCACAGTCCATATGTTAGGGAAATTATGGCACCCCAAGAGCAAATGAATGAAACTCACCAGACATAGCAGGTTGCTCAGAAAATGTATTTATTGGTACCAAATGCATGCATCATTGCTGATCAGCAAGGAAGAAGTCAGGTCTCCTGCCTTAGGGGCTCTCAGACTGCTTCTTCACAGAGTGACTGGTTTCTGGGTGTTATATGCATTTTAGTAATGCCATGTCACCAGAACGAGAATAAGGCACAAAGCCAAATTTGGCCAACAGGGATGTGATAGATCTGCACAATGCCAATTATAAACAGCTAAATATGGGTAGACCAAGAAAGGCTGGCTCGGCCCTGTGTAAGCAAATTGCACAACCAGATAAGGAAACTATCATGAAGTCAGGACAAGCAAAGTGACCGCTAAGGTGGTTCAGAATAGCTGTTAAAGCTTGTCCATGCAAGGTTGGATAGGAAATCCTTTGGAGCGCCAGGCCTCATGTTAGTGTGATATATCTAAGCATGATATCTTTGAAGTGCATACACGTGAATTTATATGGACATAAATATATATATTTTTCAACATCTTATCCAGAAGATATAATCTATATTCTTATAACAAATGGTAATATCACTGGAGAATGGATTGTTATTGTAGATGTACTTCTCCCAGGATTCTGCCATCTTAATCTTTGCTACATAGCCTAGGTGCAAAAGAACATCCCATGGTGGTGCCCATGACTTGTAGGTAAAATGCATCACTAAATAGAAGGCCATTTTTGGTAAGGGCAACCTGAGTGAGCGAGAGAGGATGAACTCAGTAGACACATGTTCGGATCTTTCTGTTCTTTCAAGGTATAACTGTATTTCACCTAGGGTTTAATTCTAGGGTTTAATTCTGGGGGATATTGGTATACAGTGAAACCACATCCAATATAACCAGAATTTTTGTATTAATGACAAATGGAATCCCTGCAAATTAGCTAAGGAAGTCAGAAGTGTCCTGGATGTAGAGTTTTGGGGGCTGGAGAATGGTTGCTGGCAGAAATCTACATACTTTGATAGTTGTTCCAGTATAGAGCAATGGACAGAGACAATCACTCTCCGTGGAGGTTTTACAGGATCTCTATGTACGTTTGCCAGAAGATAAAAAACTAATGTTCTGAGAGTTGTATTTTTTCAAGTATTCCATTTTTTGAACCATTAAACCTTGTGTTAGTCCTTCAGCTAGCAATTTTTTATGTCTTCCATCAGGGGATATGTTGGGTCATTCCTAGTTTGCAATAGTACTGTTTATCTGATACTTGCCAACATCTCTCATTTATGTAATGTATTTTATTGAGTTCCACAATACCACCATCCTTATTGGCAGGTTTTATTACTATATCTGTGTTGTCCCTTAAATTAAAAATGATTCACAATTGAGGTCTTTATGGGTTACGTTTGTAATATTCTGACATCTTTTCTAGATGGTCAATAGCTGAGATAAACATTTTTTCTAAGGTAATAACTTCTTGCTTATGGCATCTCTAAAGTGGGTGGTACAAAGGTGGATAATTTTTCAGAGTCCAGTGACTTAATTGTTCAAAGAGTAATTTATTTATTAGAAGCATACATAAGCAACCTGATTCTGCTGAAGAAGTAGGTAACTTCTTTTTAAAGGTACTGATTAAGCTTCAGTTAATCTGCTGGTCCCCTACAAATATAGGAAAGAAATTTTAGCAGAGTTGCAATTTGGTCTCTATCCTGGAGAAGTTAGATAAATTGTGGACTGGGCTACTTGTTATATCTTGTATATTTGTCATCTTGTCCTCATTTTTCGTCATTGGTTTTGATCTACTTCTGTCTAAAAAGTCTTCAAAGTGTTTAGCTTGCTATTGTCAGCGTTGGCTATACCTTCACCTGGATCCTGGTCAATGCTGGATTCTGAAAAACAAATTTCTGAAAATGTCATGAAACTCTGTTTGAGTGTCCTCTGAAGTGTTGCCTATTCGGGTCTTGAGTGGAAGTCTTCTTTTAAATATAAATAAACTACTACTATTTTGAGATTCTTCCTGCCCTTCTCTAGTTTTGTTACTATATGGTCTTGCATAAATTCTTTGAATTCTTCTACTTTTTTTCAGTTATTACTAATGATTATTTTCCTTCAGCCAGAGCCATACTGCTTCTAAGTTCTCTGACAAGCTTTTGAATTTCTGGAAGTTCTTTTTGGCACATTTTGTGAAAATATTTTTGAAATTGTAGGCTGAATGTAATAGTTCCTATTCTAGGGTATTAAAAGAGATCATGGATCTAAAGCTCAATGCAAATGTTTCTTTTTTCATCTTAATAATTTGGTAGACACTTTCAAAGATGAAAAAAAAGAAAGGGCTTGCCAAATGTTTCTGTATATGTTCTTAAGAGTGAAAGAGGGTCTCTTTTTCTGACGCTGTTTCAATATTTGTTGAATGGTGTCAATTGAGTGCATGTCAGGATGGCCTATCTTATTTATGAAGTTGCTGTATACCACTCATATGAGGGAGCCCACTCTCAAAAATCTAGCGGTCTAACAAATGCAAAAGCATTCTTACAAAGTGTCCCAGCAGAATGGATTAACTGAATTGCACATGCCTCACCACACACTGTCCATATGCCTTCTGAAATGCAAAGTTCTCCCTGCAAAGTGCACCAGTGACACACACTTTCATTTAAAGTTTTCAGACTACATAAAAGTTTCCTCTAAGTTTGAGGGGACCTGCCTATGGCCAATTTGATTCAAAACGGCCTGCTAAGAGGCCAGCAACAGTCTCCGAATAGTATCATAATAGTATCACATACACATCAGGTATATTTGAGTCAAACTGCTGCAGTGATCTGAGATTCTTTATTTGTGTACAATAAGCTTATTCATCTGAAGGATTTAAAGAGTCATTTTGAATTAAAGGACCTGTTTTGTCCAGTACAGAACTGGTGTTTCATGAATTCTCCAATAGTAAGTACCTATGCATGAGAGATTCTATGTTTATCGCCAAAAACATGGTAACTCTGTGGCATTTTCTGACCTCAACCCACCCAATCTTCTTTTTTTCTAATCCTTCATTGAAAACTTATCCTTTCTTCAGCGTCGCCCCGGATTTATTTTTCCCTCTTGTTGAACCCTATTTATGCAGGCAATAGAACACTGTGCACTTTACCCCATACTAAATTTTTTAAAAAGGAGAGGGAAAAAACAGTTTTACCAGACCTTTCTGGTGAAGTGTTTCCATGGGGGGCATTTCTGTTTTGTGTGTCCAAGGTAAGTGAGCAGAAAAGGCACACAGGTAAATTAGTGCTTGCGTCACAGTGTCTCAGATACGCAGGTTATGTGTGTAATAGTCTATTTCAATGATATATATATATATATTACTGACCCACAATTACCACCCGTGGCTTGCTTCATCATCGGACCCTCACCCAAACACTGAGCGTGAATGAGTGGGCTAAACTTGTTTGTAAGCGGAGCTCTTTTTAAAGTGAGTGTAGGCCCCCCAAACCGGTGTGCTAATAATTGATGGGGCTTCCGGGGAGATGGGAGCTTGAGGTTCCAAATATCTACTCCTAGCAGCAGGAGATATTATTTCAGATACGTTTTACTCCCGCACCGAGGAGTCACTATTAGGTGTAACTGATTCAGACCACAGTGAGCTCGTCGACAGCTTGTCTTCATCAGTCTCCAGCACTTTGGAAGCACCGAAAAAAGCACTGAAGCAACAGAAATTCTGGAAGAATCCTTAGGGGGGCAAAGGCCACATCGTGACCCAGAAAAATAAAGGAAGGCGTTCAGGCGGTCCCGGCCTGAAGTGGGACTATTCTCACACAAGAATAACCGGCCCAATGGATTCGACAACTGAACAGTCGGTATCTCCCACTGGTGCACCTCAGGCAAAGGGAATAACAGATATGAATTCTGCATTGAGTATGATATTGGATACTATAAAAGGACATCATGCTGAAACCCCGGCTAACAGAAAAAAAGCAAGGCAGGCTTCTAAAAAACTGGAGGGGGCGATATGTAAAGTAGGAAAAACCTGTGCAGAGATTGGGGAGTGGATGAACTTTTTGGAAGAGAGAACAACGGTGGTCGGAAAGGAGCTGTCTGACATTAAAGAGGATACCAAAACCCAGGATGCACAGCTCACTGAGGCTATGTGGAAGCTTGAGGACATGGAAAATTGTATGAGGAGGAATAACCTCCGCTTCTTAGCGATAAAGGAGGGCTTGTTCCTTCAATGTAAATCTGCTTAATATATTGCTTGAATGAGTGAAAAAAAGAGGTAGAACAGATTTAACAGTTTTATCAAAAACCTGCGCGACTAGAAGCAGAATTGATTACTACCATGTCACGTGGTGGGGAGGTGGTAAAAATTGTGAGCTCTATTAACATTACCAAAGCTTGTCTGAATGATTTTAATACTGAGAGACTCATGGGTAAATACTTGGATAAGAAGCAGGATTGCTTTGAATATAGCGAGACGGTGGGCAGGTTGCTGGCAATCAAAGCTAGACAACAGGTTGCAGCAGGATATACAGACTGGATTAGAAATTTGCAGGGTAAAGTCATGGCAGAACCTACTGAGATTAGAGAGGCTTTCAAAGAATTTTATGAAGACCTGCATTCAGCTCCATCTAGTGATGGCTCAAATTTGGAAGTACAGGAGTTTGAACCGATTGGAAGGTCCCACAGGAGGAGGTTACCCGGCTTGGGGCACAAATTACACAGGAGGAGCTATTTAATGCTTTACAAGCCCTTCTAGCTGGCAAGGCATCGGGAACTGACTGCATTCCTATAGAGTTTTACAAAGTTTTCGTCAGCGAGATATATCGCCCTATACTCAGTTTATTTCAGGAGATCAAGGTAGGGGCCACACCGCCAAGCTCCTGGGGTATCGCGAACATCAATATTTTTTTTTAAATGGGTAAAGATCCAACGAACTTAGGCTCATATAGGCCTATAACGCTGTTTAACAGTGATGCTCAACTTTATTCTAAGTTCTCTGCTACACATCTGAATTCGGTGATGCATCATCTTGTCTCAATATGGAAGCACGGTTTTATACAAGGAAGAGGAACGGTAGATCATGTCAGGAGGTCAATTACCCTCTTTGATGCTACGTAGGGCGCTGCTAAACCAATGGGGGTAGCCTTTTTAGATGTGGAAAAGGCCTTCGACAGAGTGTCTTGGAATTTCTTATGGCAGACCCTTAAGACTTATAGCCTAGGGGAACTATTTGTGAAAGCAATACATGTTTTATATGCCAACCCTGTAGCAAGATTACGAATTATGGGGGAAGAGACGGCTCTTTTCTCAATCTGCAGGGGAACAAGACAGGACTGCCCTGCTTCCCCCCTACTGTTTGCCCTGTATCTAGACCCTCTCCTTAGGGGTCTGGAGGCCTCTACAGAAAATATTCCGGTCTGTCTGCAAGGCGGGACACCAAGCTACTGGCTTACACTGACGACGTGGCTATCATCTCATCTGATCCAGCCCATGCAGTGACAGCAGTTGAAAGCATTGCTGAAGGCTTTGGGACCCAATCAGCTTTTTATTAAATAAAACTAAAATGCAGATTGTGACAAATAGATTTGTCACAGGTATGGAGAATAGAACTGTTGAAAAACGGTCTATTTAGAAATCACTATCACGGCTAAGATGGATGATATAGTAGACCTAAATATTACCCCTATAATAGGGAAAATTTTAAAATAACTCCAACGCTGGGAGAATCTGAAACTGTCAATAGTTGGGAGATATAATCTCATCAAAATGATGATCCTGACAAAACCTTTGTATTTTTTTCGTCCGATTCCTTTAGAAATTCATAATTCTTGGTTTAAGCAAATAGAGAAGGAGGTGGCTAGGTTTTTTTGGTGCTATCTGAGGGCTAGGAGAGCGAATATATACCTCTCCCTTCCCAGGAATAGAGGAGGTTGGGGGCTCCCGTATTTTAAATCATGTTATTTAGCCGCTTCATTCCAATACAAGGAAACGGAAAGGGCGGATTCTGGTCAAGAACCAACAATATATGAACTGTTGAGAGGCACTCGGGCTAATGGGTGTCTTTTGACATTCTGTGAAGCAAGTTATTTTAAGAAAACGTGCGTTAAGGTATTGATTGCTGCCTTCCGTAATTGGGTAGAAAAAGGAAGAAACTTGGGGTTTGTAGATATAATCCTATAATCGGGAATGATCAATGGCCCAGGGCACTACAAGATACATGTCTCTTAAGGTGGGGTAAAAGTGGTGTATACAGGATAGGTGATCTATTAGCTGAGGATCACATAACATAATTTGAAGCTATTAGGGAAAGGTTTGATGTTGGACCCCGGGATATCTTTCAATTTTTACAGCTGAGAGATTTTCTGCCTAAAAAGGCAGGCAGTGCGGCAGGGTTTGGACTAGTACCCCTGCTGGAAGTACTAACTAGCAATACAAGACCCTCAATTACACAAATATATAGGTGTTTGCAGGAAGGTGTGCCGGATAAACAAGGGCTAAATTGGCAGGATAGGTTGGGAGTCGAGGATTCTTACTTCATGAGATCATTAGAACTGTGGGACACTGCACCGTGCTCTGCCAATCTGCGGGCTCAGCATTTTAAGACTTTATTTGATTTATATATTACACCTGCGAAAATTGTGAAATGGGGTGGTACTGAGGGGATCTCTTGTTTCAGATGCTCAACATTTGAAGCTGACCTAGCGCATATTTTTGCCACTTGTCCCTGTATAGAATCTACAGGTCGCAAAATTACAAGTTTTTTACAACAGATTCTCAATGTTGATGTTCCTTAGACACCACAGCTGATGTTGTTAGGGGTATATGATACAGCTGGCAATGAAGGGGAAGACCTTATTTTTATAGCTATGGCAGTTCTTAGGGTATGTGTTGCCTCAGCTTGCCTAGATCCACAACCCCCAACCTTTCAGCAGTGGAAGGGACTATTTTTGCATATATAAAATTCAGAAAAGGCACTCTATGAAAGGAGAGGCAAAAAAGGCAGAATTAAAGGGAACAGAATCTAGTGCCCTTTTTCCACCTGGATTAATTTGTTTTTAGGTCGAGCGACCTATCTCAATGCGCATGCGCATTGAGCGGGAGCGAAGATATATAGGGGCTTAAATAAGCTTTACCTAGCTGGCGATTGACTGGCGATTTGATGCTGTGCCCGTGCGCTTTTAGGTCAATGCGCAAGCGCATTGACCTAAAATGCGCGTGCACATCATCAAATCGCCAGTCAATCGTCAGCAGCACTCCTCCCCTGCTGCTCCACACCCTCATGCCGCTCTCCCGCTCCGCCCCCTCCCCTGCCCACCGTGTCGCATTTCTCCTCCCCCTCCCCACAGCAATGCCCTCAGCCGGCCATACTTTCACTTTGACGGCCGCAGGCCGTCTCTCGTGTTTCTCCTTGTTTCCCTCATAGATATATGCATAATAATTATCCGATCGATTATAATAAAGCTAACAACCGTTACTTATTTTAACTTTATGTCGTTTATAACTGCTTCCCTAGTTTAATGCTGCCAAGGAAAGCACTTTGGTTAAATGATTATTTTGATCTGCAGCTCTTCATTTGGGAACTGAATTAAGTGTACCTGATTTTTAAGCCCCTTGTAGATCTAAATGTGAGAATAGCAGCAGACCTCACATTTATGGGAACGTTTTTGTTGCACTTTGCATTTCGAGACAGCTTTAGCTTGTTCGATTTCCTCAGTGAGGTTTTTAACACTGTTTTTAGTTCTGGTCACCCCTGACCTTGGACATTTAATCCACTTTTGCGCACAATGTTCCCAACCAACCTTCTGTTGGCATGCTTCCAAGTAGAAGTGCTGATGCAGCGACCCATAAAAACGTCTCTTAGCCCCTTTCGAATAACCTTAGTTGCCTGCTGGGGTTCTCCATGCCCTTCTTTGAATCCTGCTGGGAGTCTGTCCAATCTTGCTCTGAGGCTTGCTATTAGCTCAGACGGCTATCAACTTCAAACAAAATATACAATCTAGGAATTCCAGCGTCTGAGCGGGAGAGGGACAGCACTGCATGATATTTTTGCTTATGAGGAAAAAGTAAGCAATTCAGGTGTAGGCCAAACGTGCTCAACAATAATTACAGGAGCCTGCGCGCTGTTTAACTATCGGCATTACACTTACCACAGTGAGAAGAGTCGGTGTCAGACAAGGTAATATTTTCATGTTGGAAATTGGCTTTTGAAATAATCGAAGTTCATATGTCTGTTGTTCTAAACCACAAGTAATAGCTGTGTGACGGGTTGGAATGCCGCATCCACCACCACCACCGCATCCACCATCACCACATCCACCGCATCCACCACCACCGCATCCACCATCACCACCACATCCACCACCACATCCACCACCACATCCACCACACCCACCACCACTACATCCACCACCCCATCCACCACCACCACCGCATCCACAACCACCACCACATCCACCATCACCACATCCACCGCATCCACCACCACCGCATCCACCACCACATCCACCATCGCCACCACATCCACCATCACATCCACCACCACCACCACATCCACCATCACATCCACCATCACCTCCACATCCACCATGACATCCACAGCCACATCCACCACCACATCCACCAACCACCACATCCACCACCACCGCATCCACCACCACATCCACCACCACTTCATCCCCCACCACATCCACCACAACCACCACCCCATCCACCACCACTACCGCATCCACCACCACCACTGCATCCACCATCACCACATCCACTGCATCCACCACCACTGCATCCACCATCACCACCACATCCACCACCACATCCACCACACCCACAACCACTACATCCACCACCCCATCCACCACCACCACCACCCCATCCACCACCACCAACACATCCACCACCACTACCGCATCCACCATCACCACATCCACCACCACCGCATCCACCACCACCGCATCCACCACCACATCCACCATCACCACCACATCCACCATCACATCCACCACCACCACCACATCCACCATCACATCCACCATCACCTCCACATCCACCATGACATCCACCGCCACATCCACCACCACATCCACATCCACCACATCCACCACCACCACATCCACAACCACCACATCCACCACCACCCCATCCACCACCACCACCGCATCCACCATCACCACATCCACCACCACCGCATCCACCGCGTCCACCACCACATCCACCATCAACACCACATCCACCATCACATCCACCATCACATCCACCACCACATCCACCACCACATCCACCATCACCTCCACATCCACCATGACATCCACTGCCACATCCACCACCAGCACATCCACCACCACCGCCACATCCACCACCACCACCACATCCACCACCACCACTTCCACCACCACCGCATCCACCACCACCAAATCCACCACCACAACAACAGCCACCGCATCCACCACCACCACCACCACCACATCCACCACCACATCCACCACCACATCCACCACCACATCCACCACTTCCACCGCATCCACCACCACCACATCCACCACCACCACCACATCCACCACCACCACCACATCCACCACCACCACCACATCCATCACCGCATCCACCACCACCACATCCACCACCACATCCACCACCACCTCCACCACCTCATCCACCACCTCATCCAGCACCGCATCCACCACCACCACATCCACCACCACCACATCCACCACACCCACCACCATCACTTCCACCACCACATCCACCACCACTTTCACCACATCCACAACCACCACATCCACCACATCACCACCACATCGACCACCTCCACCACCACCACCACATCCACCACCACCACCACATCCACCACCACCACCACATCGACCACCACCACCACATCGACCACCTCCACCACCACCACCACCACATCCACCACCACCACCACATCCACCACCACATCCACCCCCACATCCACCACCATCACCACCACATCCACCATCACATCCACCACCGCCATATCCCCCAGATCCACCACCACCACATCTACATGTGTGTGGCTCTGTGTGTGTGTAGGTGCAAATGCAATGTTCTTGGATTGTCATCACAATAAAATACACTGAACATAATCTTCACAAAAGTTATTTACAAACGTTTAAGCTATTGCCATTATAAATTACAATAACTTTTATTTAAGTATTAATTATTTACAAAATTAAAAGCCATTGTTATTTGTAATATCAATACATCTAAGTCACGTAAATACAACACACATTGCATTACAAATGCATTTGCAAAAGTTAAAACTATTGACATTGTAACTGACAAAGCTATTCATTTTGCTACTTTCAAAACCAACACATAAATAAAAAAAGTGTCATTTACAATGCCAATAGCTCAAACTTTCCTAATGCGAGACCTATTACATTTCCAATGCTTGTTATGAATTGAAACTCTTTCCTTAAGTATTAGATTGCTCTCTAACTAATGATCTTTTGGTTATTGTGCTTAATGTATTACTCGTTTGTTTTTTGATGATCAAATGAAAATTGGTAATTTATGTTTGGAATATATGTACAGGTAAACACTGCTGCTATTACTCAGCTTTCTTTATACAATAAAAATAAAAAATAAAAAATTTAAAAAGTGAGTGTAGGCAGGGAGTGTGGGTGGATTCATAATGTCTCTAAATCCTAATTCATCGATTTTAATTTTGAAGGGTATAGGGCAAGATTAAAAATAATGTGATGCCTCTAGACATATATCAGTCATAGTACTGCCCTTGTAGAGTCATTCGGCTTTCTTCAGAACCTAAATATAACCCTGCTTTAGTAGGTTATGTATAATTTCTTTTATTGTGCAATCAATTTTTTAATAAACCAGCATGCAACAATACAGACCATACTTTTGGGACCTTTATCTGATATTGCCATTGATGTGTTGTTTTTCAATAGACATCATAGGGTATGCCAGGGGAGGACGGTCCCTATAGTCAAACATTCATAAATGCTACACGTCTGCTCACACCTATGGTGTGTCTCTGTGTCTCTGATACATTCCTGAACTTGCTGTGCAGTTTTAAAACTGCAAATGTAACCTGTCAAAATAACCTGTTTTAACAGGAGTAAACACCTTGCTTTCCAATATTAATAAGTCATCCCTATGTAGGCCTTATTTCCCATAAGCCTGGGTGCATGGTTTTCAAAAGTAGGACATGTAAGCGTTTACTGTTAAACATGTCCTTACAGTAAAAAGCCCTAAAAGCTATTTTAACTGTACCAGGGTTGGCTATTTAATATGTTTAATAACTGTTATCTTTGGGTAGGAAACAACTTCAAATAACATTTTATTACATTTTGAAATATTTATTGCACACTCAATTCTCTGGTAATGTCAAATTTGTAATACATATTTTGCAAAGGGATCTTTTGGAAAGTTACATTTGCCCTGCCTAAATTTCTGGAAGTTAATTCTTCATGTGGTTCTCCTTTTTCTTTCAGCGAGAAATGAGCATTTAAATAGAAGAGTGAACTTGCTGTCTGGGACCTAAGGATACACCAGAAAACTGGACTTGCACTCCCTCTTTTACCAAGGATAAACAAGTGTACTCCAAGGGTCATAGCCTTTTTTGCTCAAGGTTTTTAACCTCAAGTTAAAGCTACTGAGGACCAACAAGCTACAAGATGCCTTTTCCTGCAATTGCCCACCACACTCATGTCAAGTGGACATGAACTGGACCCTCCCGTGGGCCTCTGCCAGCCACTTTATGAGAGGTACTAGAAGTGTACTCCTGTGGTGGATTGGGACTTAAGTAACTAAAGCCAGAACGTTAAATCTCTGACCAAACTAAACCTGGCGGTGTATCAAACCCACACACCATCGCGATGAGTGTAAAATTGTGCCTTGTACCTGATCTCACTCGACCATTGGCTGTCATTGGAACTTTGTGATTCTTGGCGCTATTTTCACTTAAGACTTTACAAATTCATATTTCCTATTCCCCTAATGAGAGTTTTGTGTTTTTGTGCCACTTTGTTAATAAAAATTTACTTTATGTTTCTAATTTATTTTGGGAGTTTTCTTGGTTTGCACTTCGACTTTATTACTGTTAGTAGTACTGTAGAATTAATTTACACATTGCCTTTCAGTTAAGGCTGTTGAGCTCATGTTTATTTAGTGACTTGAGTGGTTCACTCGGACATGGATTGTGATTATTACTAGAAGTGGGTACCTACCTTCCGCAACTAATAACACAATGTCGTATACCCTCCTCTCAGGCTTACTCAATCGGCTTAGGAGAATCACAACCATCTAAAGATAAAAAGGTACAGTTGCATGATGGGGTTGTCCTCTTTTCATATAGTTCACCAGACCGCACCTCCAACACCCATTCTGTTTTTCCCTGCAGATACAAGACTCCATCCCCCCATACAGAGGAGACACCATGAACCAGAGGGATCAACACTTCCTTTCAAACTAGTCTTCCTGCATCAACCCTCCCTTTCGATGGCCTCCGAAACGCATCCAGCAAAGAGTTGTGACCAGAGGAACTTTTAGATACCATCCCTGGAACCTGATATAAGTAGCCAGGGGACTCTGATGGAGTGGAAGTTTGCGCCTAATGCAACCTGCTCTGCATATGAACCTCGAGTAAACCTATAAAAGTACTAAACAACACTGTTCGTCATTAATATTTCCCTTATCCAGTACACGCGGGTGTCCTAGAGATGCTTGCCTATGTGTTTACTAACAGTAACACCGCTTGCATACTATAAAATGGCCGCTTCGCAGAAATTTAGTCTGCGCATGCGTCGGTCATACCCATGTGATGTGACGCACTCGCAGATTTGGAGGGAAAAGTCCGCTCATGCGCATTGTAGCTGACCTGCCCGCTTGTTCTAACCATGCTCTGAGCTTGCCCATGCTGCTTCGCATTTCTGTCTATTCTCACACTAATCATTAATCGCTATAGTTATTATGAAGTAAGGGGTGCAGTGTAGGTAATAATGGTGTACAGTGTGTTCTGTTTTGCTGTGTTATTAATTTGTTTTTCGCTTACTTTTTATGTACCATGCATACATTGGCCTGGGTATGGGAGCCCGACTCCATCTTGTAACTCGTTCCGACCCTGTCACGTGATGAGGGAAAACCCACACTGCGCAGAAGCAACTCTCAGCCAGCTGGCTCCTGAAGCAAGATGCGCCTGAGAACCTACCTAGGTTCTTGTCAAAGATGCTGACAGTCACCTTGAACTGCGAAACATTGTATCAAACTGCTGTATACACCCATTGTTTTTTCATATTCCTATGCCTGGGAACATGAACGCAGGGGGGCGGGTATTAAAAATTAATATTCATCATGTGAACGTAGAATTTAGGAGGTAAAGGTGACCTAATCATTTCTCCTGACCAATCATAAGTTGGGACCCTGTCATTTGCAACATTTGTGGGTGGTCTGGGAACCCCAGAAGAGTATAACTAGCCTAGTCAGTTAGGGAGAAATTGTCCGACTTGTCCGAGTAGCAGACCTGTCACTGACCCCACGACTCTATAGGTGATTGATGCAGAGAGCTGCGGAGCGCTCTGTCCGAATTTTCCACAAACTCCAAGGGGTGGAAATAGTCTTAAGTGCTGGCGAAGCATTTTTTTCTGGGGAATTCGAGAACCCAATCGGGGTTATTGGCGGATTCCGTGCAGTGAGGGGGTAACGCAGGCGTTGCATCCGAAGCTGTAGGGGTTGGTCGTGCCCTTTGGTGAGCCCCAGTCCTGACCCTAACCTGAGGGGTATCCTGTCCTGTTTTCCATGAGCTGCTACCTGCTCGCCTACTGGTATCCAAAATCCTTGAGGGTCCTTGTCCTCGTCCTTCCCGAAACTGACCCATGGCCAGGGTTAGTCTTCATTCTTGCCTAGGTAAATATTACCTGTGGGTGTCCGTCATTCTATCCCTTTCCTTCTGCTCTTAATAAAGCCTCTATGCACATGATTTTTGCTCTGTTCTTTCCTCTAATGCAATTGCAAACTGTTTATTAGTATGTTCCAATCTTTCCCTTCCCTTAGGATGTATTTGAACTGTTTCTTTTGAATTATTAATGTGTGGTGAACTTTAGAAGTTGCAATAAGACTTTAGCTAGATAGAATAGGATTAGGGCTGAATTGCATATAGGCTGTAGAATTCACTGACTGGTGTGGTTTTGAACTTGCCGTCCCTAGTTTAAGTCTAAACTGAATAGCATGTTCGATGTTACCCATACCCTTTAGAAAACTCAGTTTACCCTAAATGGTGTTAGCCTTCTTGCATAGCTACTTCGTCTTTTTAATTCTGCTTATTGATGTTTTTATCAGCACCTGTCTCATAATCTTGTCACTTTAAATTGATATATAAAAACCCTTAAAACGCCTCAGGTGTCTGTGGTCATTCTAAAAGGTATATCAAATGTTGATTGAATAAATAAGTGGTGTATTTTGAAGTGTTATCACCTACCCTCGTGCTCCTGATCCATCAGGAGGAGTAAGTACCTGTGGTAAGTCAGGTACCATGACAAAAGCGTCACAGGAGACACACACACAATACTGATAGTAGCGTGTAAAATCACCCGACTTGTAAATTGGGTTTTTCAAACGCATACATGGGCCCAAGTGCGTGATAATCTGGCAGTCTGTAGGGCCGGGTGACCTGCGCGCTCTATCAGTATTTCTGGTAGCAAGAAGATGGTTAGGACTAGTTAGGATAGGTAGATAAGAGAGTTACTATTGAACCGTGAGAAATAAAATGTGCTGCTAAAAATTTATTATATGCTGTTATAAAAAATTGTTGGTTTATATGAATGTCATAGAATAAGTTTGATATATTGCATGCATTTTTGAATATATTACTAACCAATTGTGAGTAAATGTTTTATGTTGTGGGGATCCCCGGGGAACAGAAATAGCAGGTGGTGAGTAGAATCCACTTGGCTGTAAGGTCACTGGCAAAGGGAGAGATTAGTGCATGGTTAGGCAGAACTGGAAGCGCTAATCAGGGTTTTCTTCTTTTTCAAAATTATCTGAAGTGTGTATGTTAGCTATCAGGACTGTGGTGAAACTCCCGTTGTGATATCACCTAGTAAGGGTCACAGACGGCAGGAGTAATAGGTTCTTGGAGCTTGAGTGGCAGCAAAGGAGAGCATTGGTGAAAAATTTGACTTAGTATATATCCCGGAAAGAAGTGGATTAGTCAAAAGAGGAGCAGGTTCTCTATTTGCTTGTGTGAAAAGGATAGGCGGAAAGGATCTATCCGTTGTGAATGAAAAGTAGACAGAAGTGGTTTACTTGCAGTAAAAGAAAGACTCTTTTCCTTTCTAAGACCCTTTGGCATAGTGGCAGTCGTTTTACCTTGTTAGCTAAAATTTGTACGCGCACTTTAGGAAAAATTCAAAGTTTCCGTTACCTTGTGAAGGAGGGAGTCAGTCACAAGACCGCGCTGACGTCACTCCGTGCCGCGCTGGTATTGAAGGAGCCAGCGAGTACCAGGCGAAGATAGAGTTGTAAGGGAGGGGTGAGCGCCGCAGAGTGAGACCGCGTTTCACGAAGGGGCCGCGCATCCATTGGTCAACAGATTTTGACATCTCAGTGCTGATTGGTTGTCGGGAGTTGAAAGACGTATTTGCATTGGAAGCACAAAAGTAAACAAAATTTTCCGAACTGAGCTTGTAGGTTGTGTGGAGAGGTGTATGTGGTATCCTGAATTTTTGCCTGATCCCAGAAATTTAGGGTGTCATAGGGAATTGATGAGAAGAGGCAGACCTCACAATATGTACGGAGTTAAGAGAAAAATGTCCTTCGCTGAAAAGATAAGGAACTATTTCAAAAAAGATAAGCCCATTTGAACTAGGGAGGGAGTAATCATTCCACCTCCTAATACTCCCGCTTCATTCATGATGTTTGAAAAAGGGTACCATACCTGTGTGTGGTTAGGGAATTGGGTAAAATACACAGAAGAGGATGGAGTCCTAGCTTTTCCCCTCAACGGTACCTTCAATGGTAGGATCTTGTTTAATCTGAGAACCCGAATGGATGAATTACACCCCCGACCCAGACTAACACAGTATTAAGCTTTAGAGGAATGGGAGATTGAGGCTCTAGAGCGAGACAGGCCCCGAATGGAAAAAGGAGTGAGCAAATGGTATCCTAAGTTACACAAAGAGACTAAGGAACAAAAGATGAAACGGTGGAGACAGAATATGATGGTTTAAGGGCTGTTCCCGATGTTTGGGGTAACTGAGCAAACAGGTGGGAAAAAGACAGAGAAGAGTCGACCTTTAATAGCCATGGGGGACTCGGAGGATGAATATCTGGAGGATTTGCTGATGAAAAATCCACCTCCTTATGCCGAAGCTTCAGGAACTTTAAGTTCGAAAAATCCTTTTCTCCACCATACTAGGAGTAGGAGGGCAAGCGAGACAGACCTAGCTGGTATCTGCAGTAAATCTAGCAACAGTGATGAATTTTGTAGACCTAGTACTGCAGTCCCGAATTACCGACCTTTTGGTGAGGATAGACCGGGGTCAGCCGTTCCCACCGCCCGAGTATTTACCCTCCTTTGGTGCCTCAAATATTGCATGGTAACTCATCAGAAAGGGTCTTGCAAGAAAAAGAGAGAGATGCCCTGATTAAACAAAGAAATGAATTGATTCAAACTATAGCTCAGATACATCCCAGCCCGGATGCTCTGACGATACCTGTAACTATTGGTCCCGCTATACCCATCTATGGGGATAGGCAGACTAGTCCTAAAGCTCCAATACTTACTCCAATGTCAGTTCCCCCAAGAAAGGAGCCACTTGTTATTGATGACCAGGCAAGCCAGTGTGAGTCTGTAGTCTCTCTAATGGATCTGCCCATAAGAGAGCCCAGTACCGGTGGGTCTAGGTCAGGGAATCAGACCAAGGCCAAGGAAGTCCTCATAGAGACTACATAAGGAATCCGGAGTGCAACGGTGGTGACTCCAGAGGAACTGGATAGGTGGACTAAGGAAATGGATCGAGAACCTTCCTTGCCCAAACCTTTGGACATTTACAGATTAAGGATAGGGATAGAGGAGTTAATGGCAGGGAATGTGGAATTAGACAGGCTAAACACCCTTAGCGAAGAAGAGTTGCTGTTTATCAGTAAAAGCCTTACCCGAAATACTAGAGTACTCCATGAAAAACGAATGGACGCGGCTGCAGACATGGGGATTGATGTAAGTCGATCCAAAGTCCTGCAGAAACCGTATAGGGCAGAATTTTCAGACAAAGATTTAGAAAACATGAATGTGTCAGGAAAAAGAACCCAGATAAAGGAGTTGTTGAATGTATTGCAGAAATGGGGAGATCTGGACAAGTGGAAAACTAGGTGGGCTAAGAAAAAGGAGGAGAGTAGGACAAAGCCCAAAGTTTCTGAGTTTGTGCTAGAAGAAGTAGGTCAAGCAGAAAAACTGTGTCCCATGAGGGAAGTGCCAGGGGGAAAATATGTACATGTCCCGTGGTCCCGGCATGACATTGTGCCATTTACCAATGATTTCCCAAAATTAAGGGAGAAGCCCGTGGAGTGGTACAGGCAGGTAGAGCGATTTGTGAAGGTCCAGAAGTGCCTCTTGAAAGACCTGGATGGGTTCTTTGACATTGTGGTTCCGGTAGACTTATGGACCGATTGCAAAATAGAGATTGATTGGCCCAGTGAAGAATTTCCAAGGGACCCACACACTGGAGCTCCTTCTTCAGAGGTGATGAGAAAGTATGACCAGGTCATACAATTTCTAAAGAAAAAGGTGCCAGCAAAAGAAACTGATTGGACCCGAATCGATAGAACCACCCAGGACCACAACGAAACAGTCCATTCATATTATGAGAGGCTATTGCAGGTATTCAAGACCTACAGTGGCATCGATAATATTGAAATGAAAGACATGACTCATTTTATTTATCGATTCGTGCTAGGGCTAAAACCAGAAATATCTCAGTGGATTAGAGATAATAAAATCTGTTGGCAGGGAAAACCTATAGATGATGTTCTCAAGTACGCTAAGTACTGTGAGGATGAAATGGAGAACAAGAAAAAGGCCCTGAAGGAAAAGGTGATGTGGGCACAGGTTAAATTGGCTGAGCAACAAGAAAAACAGTTGAGTAAAATGAATAGCAATGCTTCGAACAATAACTCGGGATGGGGAGGGAAGCCTCGAGTTAAGATGAGCAAAGAAGAGGCTAAGAAAAAGTTCCCCTGTCACGGGTGTGGGCAGATAGGGCATTGGAGAGACGAGTGTCCTCATTTGCAAGCTGGTAATGCCCCCATAAATGGTTTAAATCCACAGGTGCAGAAAGAAGGGCCACGAAAGAATCAGCAACAGGTAAATCTACCTCCATTACCTAGAGCTCCTAGACCAAATTATAAGAATCAGGCCCCACAGAATGAGAGGGTTGAAGTGTGGGAAGGACAGAATGAGAGAAATCAGGCAACCTCACAGTTCCTATTAAATGATACATTCCTCTGTGATGAACCATACTGACGGGGCCTGAGGGGGGAGGAAGGGGAGTGCGTGCTTGGCGCATCCCTACCGGTAGACCAGTCAGGGCCATACATTGAAGGAAAGGTTGAAGGAAATGATGTCACCTTTCTGTTGGACACTGGTGCTACCCGTTCGACTGTGAGAACAGCGGACATTCCTAACCTACCCCTCTCGGGAGAAGCAATCCAAGTAGTGGGCGTATCAAACCAGATAATTAGCACTCCTGTAACTGAACCCATGGAGATTTCTATAGGGAATTTCAAAGAAATGCACAGATTTGAGGTTTGCGATTCCAGTCCTGTAAATTTACTGGGACGTGATTTGTTATGCAAAATGAACTGTACCATCTTTTGCACGCCAAGAGGGGTTGAAATTCAGACCCCAGATGAAGATGGCCTGTACAAGCTAATGCTGTTAAGGCCTGATACCGAAGCCAAGCCCATAACAATTCTTGATTTGCCTGAAGAACTCCAGCAAAAGGTGATACCAGAAGTATGGGATTTTACCGAGAAAGATGTAGGATTAATGGCAAATGTGGACCCAGTCAGAATAGCCATCAAACCTAATGCTACCTACCCAAAAACAAAACAGTATAAAATGAGTGCCGAAGTAAAAGCTGGAGTCGCATTTGAAATAAACAGATTATTGGAGGCAGACATAATTCAAGAGGTTTTGAGCAGTCCCTGTAACTCGCCCATAATTGGAATTAAAAAGCCTAGTGGAAAGTACAGGGTAGTGCAGGACTTGCGAAAGGTGAACCAGATTGTTGTACCTTGTTGTCCCATTGTGCCAAACCCTGCTGTGATCTTGTATCAGATTCCCTGGAATGCGGAGTGGTTCACTGTCATAGACTTGTGTCATGCATTCTTTTCCATCCCATTGCATCCAGAAAGCAAATTTCTTTTCTCTTTTGAGTTTGACAGTCATGTCTATGTCTGGAATCGTGTCCCCCAGGGGTACACAGAAAGCCCCTCCATTTTTAATCAGATCTTAAAAAGATGTCTTGAATCTTTAGTTCTACCCAAGAAGTCTGTCCTGGTCCAGTACATAGACGACCTTTTGGTGGCGTCTAAAAGTCAAAGCGACTGTGTTACTGATACCATTGCTCTGCTGAATCACCTGGGCAGAGGTGGACACAAAGTATCTCCTGACAAATTACAGTTTTGTAAGAATTCAGTAAAATATCTAGGGCACCAGATCGAGAAAAGTATCAGAATAGTCACCTCAGAGAGAATCAGAATAATTCGGGATATGGAACTGCCCAGAACTCAGAAGGACGTTAGAATGTTCCTCGGAGTTGTAGGATATTGCAGACAGTGGATTGTGGGATTTGCGGTACTTGGCAAACCTCTGATAAAAATGACAAAGAAAGGGGCAGACGATCCAGTCACCTGGGATGATGAAAGCATGACAGCCTGGATAAAATTGAGAAACTGTCTATGCTCTGCTCCTGCATTAGGAATGCCTGATTATTCAAAGAACTTTGAGTTATTCTGTGATACACGAGACAATTGTGCACTCTCAGTCCTGACCCAGGAGCATGGTTTGACTAGACGCCCTGTGGCCTACTTTTCAGCCACACTGGACCCAGTTGCTGCTGGGCTTCCGGGGTGTCTGAAAGCAGTGGCTGCCACATGCACAAGTCTGGAACAGAGTGAGAACATTTTCATGGGACATCCTGTAACGGTTTATGTTCCACATTCAGTTGTGATCCTGCTAACCCGAACCAAAACTCAATATCTCACTCCTAGTCGGCTGACTAAATATGAGAGAATTCTTATTGGTGCAGAAAATTTAATAATTTCCAGATGCAACATCCTGAACCCAGCAACGCTATTGCCCATTGTCCAAGATACAGGAGTGGAAGGTGAATTTGAACATAATTGCATTGACCTGACTGAGTTTAGTACTAAACCTCGTCCTGACATAAAAGAAATGGCCCTTATCAATGCTGACATAGTGATGTTTGTGGATGGCTCTTGCCTGAGGCATGAGGATGGTGGACTGAGTGCTGCCTATGCTGTAGTCACTCTGGAAACCACCCTAGAAGCATCATATTTGAGTGAAGTCAAATCTGCCCAAGTGGCCGAGCTCATAGCATTGACCAGAGCTTGCAAACATGGGAAGGGCAAACGAGTAAACGTATATACTGACAGTCAATATGGTTATGGGGTTGTTCATGACTTCGGCCAACTATGGCTACAAAGAGAATTCATGACTTCCTCAGGCACCCCCATCAGAAATGGAAAGGTGGTGCAAAACCTATTGGAAGCAATCCAATTGCCCAAAGAATTGGCAGTGGTCAAATGTGCTGCTCACCAATCCGGAAAGGATGAAGTGGCAGCCGGAAACAGGTATGCTGACCAAATTGCTCAGTACTGTGCACGATACAAAATGTCCCTAAAAATCCAATTATGGGGCGGAAACAGCTGCCAACTTATGGTGTTTGAGAATGTATCTTCCTGGAAGGAACTGAGAGAGTTGCAACAGGCAGCAACCGAGGGGGAGAAACTAAGATGGGAAACTGAGGAATGTCAACTCAGAGAAAGGGATGGTATCATGGTGAATAAAGATGGTATGCCTGTATTGCCAGACTGCATGGCTGACCCAATGGTTCGGATGATTCATGGAGACACTCATGTTGGGAGGGATGCAATGTGCCGTGTGTTTGATAAAGTGTTCTACAATTCAAAGTTCAGGAATATCGCGGATATGTTCTGCCAGAGGTGCCTGGTGTGTCAGCAGTTCAATGCAGGAAAGAGGACTGTGGTAGAGCAAAGCACCATTGGAAAGGCAGAAGGCCCCTTTGTCAGATTGCAGGCAGATTTTATACAATTGCCCATGTGTAGAGGATACAGATATGTCTTAGTGATAGTTTGCCTATTCTCAAGGTGGGTGGAAGCTTACCCGGCCAAGAAGAATGATGCCATTACTGTGGCCAAATTGTTACTCAGAGAGCTGATCCCTAGATTTGGTTTTCCAGAAACTATTGAAACAGACAGGGGTGGGCATTTTGCTGGGAAAATCCTAAAGGAACTCTATGCAGCATTCAAAATTGAGCCTAAACTACACTGTGCATATCATCCAGAGGCTTCTGGAATAGTGGAACAAATAAATGGCACTATTAAGTCAAGATTGGCAAAAATGTGTGATACCACTAAATTGAACAGGATAGAAGCTTTGCCTCTTGTCTTGATGGGATTAAGGAGCATCCCGAACCGAAAAACAGGCCTGAGCCCCCATGAGGTACTAATGGGAAGAGTGATGCGACAGGCATGGGTACCTGGACACAAACTGCTGAGTATTTCTGATGATTTGGTGCTAGAATACTGCAGGCAGCTGGGTGACCAAGTGCGTTCTATCTCTCACCAGATTGGAGAGACTGCTGATGAATGGCCAACCACTCCAGTCCATAAAATCAAACCTGGAGATTGGGTGGTGTTGAAGAAACATACCCGGAAGAGTTGCCTTGGACCAAAGTGGGGGAAAAGGAGGCAAGTGATCCTTGTAACTACCACCGCTGTGAAGTGTGCTGGAGTGCCAAAGTGGATTCATGCCAGCCACACTAAGAAGGTAGCCAAGGAGGAGACGGCTGAAGCTGAGGGTGATGCAGCTGAAGAGACTCCAGACGAGGGTCCAGATCTATCTGACGTGATACTACCCGGCACCAGCCAAGACGAGTGGTTTCCAGCAGATGACCTGATTCTTGATCCAATAAGAACCAGAAAATATTCCTACTTAGATAGAGAGTGGGATAGTGAGGGTGAGACAGGACTAGCAGAGGAAGGTCAGGTTAACGAGAATCACATCAGACCTGATCAGGAAATAGGCCAAGTAGGGACAGACCAAGTCATCGACACTCCTCCAGAGACTCCAGAAACCGGAAAGGGACAGATAGTGGTTAAAGTTGAAGTTCATGCGGAAGAAAATCAAGGGGTCGAAGTGCATGAACAGGAACAGATAGAAACAGACAAACGTGTTCAGGAACCAGAGTCCAAGCTAGTTGAAAATCAAGATCAAGTACAGACCATACCTGAACAAGGCCAGCTTAGAAACCAGGCAGAAGAAACTGATGAAAGACCTGGACCTAGTCAGACAGGAGAGGAAAAAGACAGTGTAAATACAATAGTGCCACACCAAAGTGAAAACAAGGGGATTCACGAGGACGGCCAAGTATCCTCGACCAGTAAGAGGCTCAGAAAGCAGGAGAGACCAAGATATATAAAGAGACTGAAACTAAGACTGAAAACTGTAGAAGAAAACTTAGAAGACAGAAAAAGAGCTGCAAGTGAAAGACCGAGAAACGAGGCTCAGCAAAATAGACGCAGCATCAGGTTTAAGAAAGCAAACAAGAACTATCGAAGTCCTGAATGGACCTTTTTGGTGTTGGAAGAAATTGATGACCCTGAAGAAAGTGACCGCAGTGATCACGATTCCGTTGAGGATCACAGCCCTGAGGTAGAAGACCCACCCTGAAAGGTGAAACTGAGTTAGCCTCTTGAAACGAAACAAAGAGGGGTTAAAAGGTCCCAGAAACAAAAAATTGTCTGATTCAAGTGTAAATGGAAGACCAAAAGGGAATTGTTGCAAAACTTGCTGTAAAATATGCCTATGCAGTGTAGCAATAGTTATAGTAATCTGGATAGGACTAACTGTCGGTATACCTTTTATGATAAGTAAAGACCCTAACCTGTACCCTACTAAACCAATGAACCCAGATCCAGTAGTTAGCCTAAGACAAACAGGACATGACTTAGAAGCACCAGATCAGGATGGACTACATTTTCACCACATGAGAAATCGATCACATTTAAATGTCTTTGCAAATCTTTTAGTGCATTACGTAGAAGCTATGGAAATAGAAGATTGTTATGTCTGCATGAAGCTACCTACTTCTGTAGCTGAAGGCGTGACTTATCACCATTTGCCCCTGACTTATGGGATTTCCTGTAGTATATTAGCAAGCTTATTTTATAGAAGCACATTACAGTACTACTATTCAAACACTGACGTGATTTTTTCTGAACTACCTGTTCGGGGGCACCTGAATATTGTGCATGTCAGAAGCGAGGTAACTAGATACATGGGAGAATACTTCCTGACTATAGGTGACATAGACTTACATGAAGCTCGAAGAAATAATTTGACTTGCTCATTACATGAGCAAGAAAAGATGTTTTTGAAAATGGCAGAAAAGAGAAGGGAGAGTTTCCAAAGAAAGGCTAATGATAAGAAACAGCAAACTCCTAAATGGGCTGAGAACATGGAAGGCACCTCAAATGGCGATGCAAATCCTGCACTGTTGTTGGATTTTGAACGAAAGGGGAAACTTTGTCTTCATAGAGAAAAGACTAGTTATTATAACAATGTATTCATTGGTTCCAGCGAATGCGACCAAAATTACAAGGTAATTGGAGGTTGGGGTTTCAAAAATGGGTCAGAACCTGTGTTTCCCGGAATTTATTATATATGTGGAAACAAGGCTTATTTCAAATTGCCGGATCACTGGTATGGAAGCTGCTATTTTGGCATTGTCTTCCCGAAAATATACCATGTGAATAACGCTGCTGGAAGCAATGAAGACACTAATGGCTTAGTGCGTAGTAAGCGTGAGAGGGTAGGATAAATTATAGGTGATATTTTTAGTGCACTGATACCTGGAATGGGGGTAGTTCTGAATACTCACCGCATCTGCAAATTATCTACGGTAGTGGATCGGTTATCAACTGACACTGCTGCTGGATTCCTGTTGGTCAATACTGAAATGGTTGCGATCAGATCAATGGTTTTGCAAAATCGCCTTGCTCTTGATACCTTATTGGCAAAAGAGGGCGGAGTCTGTAGAATGCTGAAGGCGCAACATTGTTGCACTTACATTCCTGATAAAAGCGCGGAAATTAAAAAATATGTGCAAAATATAACTAATTTGGAAAGAGAACTTAAACCATTGGAGGTTGACAGTGCCTGGAAGAGACTGACTGATGGTCTCTCTTCTGTAGGTAGTTGGTTCACTAATATAGGCCGTAGTCTAGTAGGTAAAATACTGATGCCAATAGCTGGGATAAGCCTGATTGTGTTTATTATAATAATTTGCTGCAAATGCCAAAAATGCAGAAAGAAGTACACTGTAAATAGGAGGGGAGTGAAACGGAATGTGGATGAACTCGAATTAGAAGAATTAAGGAGCCAGATCTATAAAAAAAGCTAGAGAATCCCATCCAAATAAAGCTGCAGACAAACGGCATAGTAATACATTTGTGGAAATTGAAATGAGTGAGATGTAAGAAAAATTGAAGTTGGCGTCTGTTTCCATTAGTAGTGATGATAGTAAATATCATCAAAGAGGGGATTGATGGAGTGGAAGTGTGCGCCTAATGCAACCTGCTCTGCATATGAACCTCGAGTAAACCTATAAAAGTACTAAACAACACTGTTCGTCATTAATATTTCCCTTATCCAGTACACGCGGGTGTCCTAGAGATGCTTGCCTATGTGTTTACTAACTGTAACACCGCTTGCATACTATAAAATGTCCGCTTCGCAGAAATTCAGTCTGCGCATGCGTCGGTCATACCCATGTGATGTGACGCACTCGCAGATTTGGAGGGAAAAGTCCGCTCATGCGCATTGTAGCTGACCTGCCCGCTTGTTCTAACCATGCTCTGAGCTTGCCCATGCTGCTTCGCATTTCTGTCTATTCTCGCACTAATCATTAATCGCTATAGTTATTATGAAGTAAGGGGTGCAGTGTAGGTAATCATGGTGTACAGTGTGTTCTGTTTTGCTGTGTTATTAATTTGTTTTCGCTTACTTTTTATGTACCACGCATACATTGGCCTGGGTATGGGAGCCCGACTCCATCTTGTAACTCGTTCCGACCCTGTCACGTGATGAGGAAAAACCCACACTGCGCAGAAGCAACTCTCAGCCAGCTGGCTCCTGAAGCAAGATGCGCCTGAGAACCTACCTAGGTTCTTGTCAAAGATGCTGACAGTCACCTTGAACTGCGAAACATTGTATCAAACTGCTGTATACACCCATTGTTTTTTCATATTCCTATGCCTGGGAACATGAACGCAGGGGGGCGGGTATTAAAAATTAATATTCATCATGTGAACGTAGAATTTAGGAGGTAAAGGTGACCTAATCATTTCTCCTGACCAATCATAAGTTGGGACCCTGTCATATGCAACATTTGTGGGTGGTCTGGGAACCCCAGAAGAGTATAACTAGCCTAGTCAGTTAGGGAGAAATTGTCCGACTTGTCCGAGTAGCAGACCTGTCACTGACCCCACGACTCTATAGGTGATTGATGCAGAGAGCTGCTGAGCGCTCTGTCCGAATTTTCCACAAACTCCAAGGGGTGGAAATAGTCTTAAGTGCTGGCGAAGCATTTTTTTCTGGGGAATTCGAGAACCCAATCGGGGTTATTGGCGGATTCCGTGCAGTGAGGGGGTAACGCAGGCGTTGCATCCGAAGCTGTAGGGGTTGGTCGTGCCCTTTGGTGAGCCCCAGTCCTGACCCAAACCTGAGGGGTATCCTGTCCTGTTTTCCGTGGGCTGCTACTTGCTCGCCTACTGGTATCCAAAATCCTTGAGGGTCCTTGTCCTCGTCCTTCCTGAAACTGACCCGTGGCCAGGGTTAGTCTTCATTCTCGCCTAGGTAAACATTACCTGTGGGTGTCCGTCATTCTATCCCTTTACTTCTGCTCTTAATAAAGCCTCTATGCACATGATTTTTGCTCTGTTCTTTCCTGTAATGCAATTGCAAACTGTTTATTAGTATGTTCCAATCTTTCCCTTCCCTTAGGATGTATTTGAACTGTTTCTTTTGAATTATTAATGTGTGGTGAACTTTAGAAGTTGCAATAAGACTTTAGCTAGATAGAATAGGATTAGGGCTGAATTGCATATAGGCTGTAGAATTCACTGACTGGTGTGGTTTTGAACTTGCCGTCCCTAGTTTAAGTCTAAACTGAATAGCATGTTCCCTGTTACCCATACCCTTTAGAAAACTCTGTTTACCCTAAATGTTGTTAGCCTTCTTGCATAGCTACTTCATCTTTTTAATTCTGCTTATTGATGTTTTTATCAGCATCTGTCTCATAATCTAGTCACTTTAAATTGATATATAAAAACCCTTAAAACGCCTCAGGTGTCTGTGGTCATTCTAAAAGGTATATCAAATGTTGATTGAATAAATAAGTGGTGTATTTTGAAGTGTTATCACCTACCCTCGTGCTCCTGATCCATCAGGAGGAGTAAGTACCTTTGGTAAGTCAGGTACCATGACAAAAGCGTCACAGGAGACACACACACAATACTGATAGTAGCGTGTAAAATCACCCGACTTGTAAATTGGGTTTTTCAAACGCATACATGGGCCCAAGTGCGTGATAATCTGGCAGTCTGTAGGGCCGGGTGACCTGCGCGCTCTATCAACTCTATAGTGAAAGCTTGCGAAAAACAAACCTTCCCCCATTTCTTGAATTTACAGACTAGTGTTACAAGCTTGGTTTATATGATTTTTTTCCCAAAAAAAAGTGGCATTAATACCTTTGCACTGTTAATTATAAAAAAAAGTTTGTGTTTGATATGATTTAGAATGGATGTTACAAATTGCAATTAATGAATACTAAAAAATGGACTGGAAATAAAATAAAACTTGCACACCTCTATGCTCCCTGTCTTAATCATATAAAGAGCGTGGTGTGACAAACATGCGAGTATTTGTTGTGAATGTTTCTCTTGATATAAGTTGATACTACCATGTGTATTTGAAATAAGTTAATAATCAAGTGAGGAAAGTACAGTCTGTGCTCCAGTATACCAGCTGGGCCCAATCACCCCACTTTTTAGGACCCTCCCCCTCCAAGTCCGGCCCCAGTTAGGCATCCCAGTCTTTATGTGAGCTTCCACAATGCCCAAAGGTAAATTATCTGTTAAGGCAGACATGTGGCTCACCAGTGGCAGCTTAGCTCATACTGCAATAAACTCCTTTGAGAAAATGCATGTGGTATTTGTGCAAAAACCAGCCACACTATAGAACAGTTATGAAATAAAGAATATAAAAGCCCAAGCCAAGGGGGTCATTAGGATCGCGGACGGACTTGAGTCCGTCCGCGACCCCTGAGTAGGAGGGAACGTCCGCATGGGCTGCGGCGTTCCCTCTGTGCAGATTAAGATGTGACCGTCAGGGTGGCGGTCACATCCTCTATTTTTAACATTGCGGCGTGGGAGCTTCAAGCTGCACCCGCAGCAATGTTAAAAATGCACGCATTGCATTTGTATGTAGAAAGTGGCAGGCACCGCTCGGTGCCTGCCGCTTACTGCATACAAATGCAGGGGGGTACCATAGGTACCCCCCATGTGCACCACCCAACCCCCCCTTCACCTAGGGGGCCCGCAACGGGCCCCCGCAGTGAAGTTACACATGCTTTTCCACGGCGGAAAAGCCGCCGCGGAAAAGCATGTTTCCAAGCACATCCTAATCTGGCTGACGGTGTCTGAGAGACACCGTCACCATATTAGTGCTTTTCCTCCGCGGTTGTAAGCCAACCGCGGAGGAAAAGCTGCGGACGGAAACCAGGACCCACCAGCCATCCTAATGTGGCGGTGGGTCTTGGTGGGTCCGCAGAGGATTTTCCGCATCCTCCAGGCCGTCGGTGGCTTCCGCCCGCCCGGAGGATGCGGAAAATCCTCCATCCTAATCAGCCCCCAAGTTAGAAAAAAGTTGAAAAATTAACAAGAAAAACATCACAAAAATGATTGTAATGCATATATGAGAAAATTGACGGTGTCCTCAAAGTAGTTTGACCGGCACCTAATCCTGTAGCTGACTTGCAAGTGAAGTTGACTGGATACAAGTTAGTGTTTGGTTCTGCTAGAAGTTTTTTCTAGGAACTGCCCTGAGGGTGCTGTGACTAAGTATAGATTCAGCTTCTTGTAATAGCTTCTGAGGAAAATTTAAAAATCTTTTGGAATTTACTTGAAGTTCCTGTGAGTAATTTCATTTTTTGATTCTGTATTTGAGTTCTTGGACCCCCAAAACCTTACTGGTACCACACAAGGAAACTATTGTATGTTGATTCAATTTTAAGGCGTACAAAAGTTGCTTTATGTGGTGAATTTTGCAATTGTTTTGGCTAACCACACTATGAAGACTTTTGAACATTTGATCACCTATTGGCTTGAATTTCAGAGAATGACTTCTTCTTTGTCAGGTATTGTGTGTTAACTTTTGTATCTTTCAAGAAAGAATATTTCTGTTAAATGATGTGTAAAACAAGGAAAGTCTCGGTTTGAAATGTATGTTCTACATAATTTATATACTATTTACTTAGAGCTGGTTCAGTTGTAAATGTCTCTTGTTAAAATTTGCCTCCACTGTTCATAGCCCTGTTAAATATTTAGAAACAAGCCTCTTCAGATATAAAAGTTAGTAGCATTTTGAAAGCTACATTAGTCCCACTAGTACATGAAATGTTTGTTAGTTTCTGCATAGTAAACATGCATTTGACACATGCTTCTCCATGCATTGTGCCTATTATGGTCGGGCTACTGGGAATAATGTGATTCGGAGCCCATTTTGTTTCACCTAATAGTGGAGTAGAGACACTTGCGACATAATCTATCATCTGCTGTCTCCTTGAGGAGCTATCATTATGGGCTAACCGAAAGGCTTTTCATTCCATTCAACCAAACAGGGTTTGAAAAAGGCATGGGTGCAAACAGTATCAAATGTAATGGCTCTATTACCACTGTTTGACTAGCACAAGAAAAATAATCAACCCTTTCTACTTCTGCTTTGGAAATTATAAAGCATCATTTTATGGAGTAGACAGGGGCAAGCTCCAGAGTAAACTCATCTGCTGAAAAATACCTCATCCACTGCTGCATGCCCTGATCCTTCTCCATACTGACACCTGAGTTAGAATAAAGCTAGGAGACTGTGTTGATCTATGTAGAAAGATCCTGACCTATCAGGTCTAAGAGAGAGGTGTGTATTAGCCCCCACACTCTTTAATCTCATTTTAGTGGATCTTCCTTCCAGCCTAAATCAGGTAGATTCACATGCCCCAAGCTGGGAAATAATTGGCTGCCAAGCTTAATGTACGCGGATGATCTAGTCTTACTTAGTTGCACAAAAGCTGGTCTTCAGAGACTCTTGAATGCCACTGCTCTATATTCCAGTACGAACTCAATGAAAATTAACTTGAAAAAGATAAAAATCTTGATCCTAGGCAAATCTTCTTTGAGGTACCATAAGTGGAATCTGCGAGAGGAGAAAATTGAGGTGGTATCAGAATATAAATATCCCGGCATGCTATTTGATAGACAAGGCTCCTTTAAACAACACGTGGAGCGAATTAGGCTGAAAGCTAACTCCCTCATGGCAGCCTTGAAACGCCTAAAATCTGTAAATGCAACATCGACGTACACACCTTCATTGAAAGTGGTTCTAACTATAGCCTACAGCAGTGAAACACTGAGAGGCAGAGATGCCTCTCCTTTGGAGAAACTCATCACCAAGCTTTTTAAGTCGGTACTACTATTTCACTCCTCTCCAACCCAATTGTGATGAAAATTTGGTCTCATTAATCAAGTTCTGTTGAGGCAGGGGGCATTCCCTAAACTATCCCACAAATTAAAGAATGCTGACATCGGCACACTGAATTGTCATCTTTGGAAAGAAATCAGTAGCAGAAACTACCCCTGGTTAGGTGCTATCTTTTTTCTTCCTTAACTACCCTTGGCCAAAATCAAGATTGGGACTCAATAGCCAACTATTTCCTAGTCAAGGCCACTGTAAACAGAAGAATCCAGTGCCCCTCCTTACTGGCTGACAAGGAGGTATTTTCAAAGCGACAACATGCTTGGTTCACAATAGGATCCTATGAAAAGCGAGTACCTCAAACGTGTCTGGGAGCAAGCATCAAAGCCCATACCCAAAAAAGAACTTTATTGAAATATTGCTTGGGCTGTTGACCTTCACTTCTACATTTGCCACCTTGGAAACTCCCTGCCTACATTGAGGCGTGTAGACTTTGTGGACATCCCCAGAAACTATAGTACACCAAATCCGAATATGCAAATCAAACTTGGAAAGCTATAGTAATATCAGCATTTACCTCAAGCGGCTGCGCTGGTGCAGGCAGGTCATTATAACCTGTTTTAACTCCTCAGACATTCAGTTAAACTGTAGACTGGTGAATACCTGAGAAGACTGCGACTCAAAATTAACCATTTAGCATACAGTACAGTATTTAGTTGGAATCAGGTATCTTAAATTCTTTTCTGTGCACAACTTTCCGACTGAATTAAAGATGTACTCTGTCCCCCTCTGTACTAGACCCTGTTGCACTACCACTTTATGGCAACCCAGCACAGCACAGCAGGGGCACGCTACACACTTTAAGAGGATTATCTGGTTTTGAGTGATTGATTGGGCAGCTTTTGCATGTCCTATTAGCACATTAAAAAATTATCAGGATGGGGGGGCTTCACGTCATGACCACCCACCTCGCACAAAGATTTCGCCCGCACTGTCACTTTTTTTTTACAAGACCTACACTGAAAGCAGCCATCTAGCAGGCAAAAATTACCTGGACAAGATCTGGCATCCTGCCCTCCTTGTTGCACAAAACACTGATTTCATCTGCATTGATGTGAATGGTAGCACAATCAAGCACCAACCCATTATGGACTTTAAACTGATCAATGGCTTTGTATGGGGCAACCGCCTTACAGATTACTAGTGTAGCATCCTCCCCAGCCCAGGTACATGTAAATGATCAGGCCACACACGGAGCTCGGTATTACATGTCTTTATTCTTCAGAGTGTAACCGTTAACTGCCCGTACTATATCACAAACTTCCTGAACCACATCCCATTACTTATGCCACTATTCTACAGAGTCTGCCAGGGACCAGAGAGGTCCCAGTATCTCTAACACACATGACACTACATCTCCCCATTGTTAAATAAAAAGTACACAAAAATCACACATACATCATAATTCCTCAATGAGTTGTTGAGGTGCTCAAATCACTTTTTCAGATCTCAGGTGCAGTCTTGGAGCTCTCCTGACTCCCAGATTGAAGGTGCTAACTCTGAACTTATGAAGTCAGCGGACCTCGACAAAGGTGATTGAAAAAAGAAGACTCTCTTGTGATGGACTTCTCAGAGTGATACGCAGTCCTTTGCTGGTCACAACCTTCATTGGATCAGCAACAAAAGCAGTATCAGACTTGAGTTTCTGCTTTTCGCTGACAATGACTTGGTCTCCTATTTTGAACAAAGTACTCTGAGCACAGTGGCATCTATCTGCTTAGGTCCTCATTTTGTGTTTGTGAGATGAATCAGTAGTACAAAGTTTATCAATGTCAATAGATTTTCAGAGGTCCATTGTGGCAGTTTGGTTTCCATGGCTCTACCAACCATGAAGACTGTAGGGCTTTCACCTGTGGTAGATTGGGGAGTTGACCTGTATGCACGAAGAGTAGAGGGAAGAACTTTTTTTAGTGCAAGTCTCTCTAGAGCAGTGCACTGAATTGCCTTCTTTAGGGTGGTCATTAATTGCTTGATGACGCCATTCGCCTAGGGCCATAAAGGTGTGCTTTTCTTATGCTTGACATTTAGGTGAGTGAGAAAATCTTGACATTCTTGGCTATTAAAAGGCAGGTCCTTTTCAGATTTCAAAATTGAAGGAACTCCCCATGTTGCAAAGATACTTTCTAAACTCTCAGTGACACTGTTGTGAGTGGTTGATGACAGATCCCTCACAAGGGGAAAATGGGAGTATTAATCAACAATTACTAGTACATGGTGTCCATTGTCAAGTGGGCCACAGAAATCAATTGCAATCTTCTCCCATGCATGCTTTGGAGGATCAGAAATGTTAAACGGATGCAGGGTTGTTTTGGATGACAAGCAGTTGCACAAATGACATGACCTTAATTCTTTTTTAACTCTTTCATCAAGCCGAGGGAACCATACTCAGTCCCTTAGAGCTCATTTAATAGCAACAACTCCATGGTATCCCACATGTGCCAATTCAATGACTTGTTGTCTCAGACTCTCAGGTATAACAATTCTCGACACTCGTAATTAAGTCTGTGTAGTGAACTCTGCTCTGCTCGCTCAGTTTGCAGAGTTTTCCGCACTCCGCATTACGTGGAGCTCGCGGAGTTCTCGGAGCTGAGTTTTTTTCCAACATCAAGTTGGTGAGCGCAAACGAGGAAAATCCACCTCCCGCTGAGATTTTTCCTCATTCGAGCTCGTCAACGTCAAGTTGGTGATCGCGAGTGAGGGAAATTAGCCACCAGGTGAGATTCTCAACGCAGGTGGTCCAATTTCTCAATGCGAGGGGCTGCGTATGCTCCCCACCGCTCGCGAGTCGCAATTAAGGAATTTTAAGAAATCGCTATTTTTTAAGTGATTTCTTCATGCATTGCATTTTGCTATTCCTTAATAGCGAATCGTTATTTTTCACTATTAAGGAATAGCAAAATGGGTTCTTGATGCATCTGGGGGATAGTCTTTTGTATATAAATAAAACGACGAGCCGCGAAGGTAGTGATGTACCTGAAATTTTCCAGTTCGAGTTGGTGACATCCTTTATTTAAATGAAGGCTGGAAAAGACTTTGGCTCTATTCAGCTGTGTAATCATGTCCGCAATATACTGACCTGGATGTTGTTCTCTTTCAATAACCTTGTTAGCTTGGCATAAATCAATGCTGATGTGCATGTCTCCTCCACTATCCTTCTTATTCACTACCACTAAGGATGACACTCATGGCATTGGAACAGTGGATCGCTTATTGATGTCCTGCTTTAATAGTGTCTCAAGTTCTTTCTCAAAAGTCTCTTGTAAATGAAACACAATCCGCCTATGTCATTGAGCAACAGGGCAGATGTCCTCATATGTGAAGTTGCACTTTCATTGTCTTAAGTCTTCCTAGTACACGAAACAAGGATGGAAACCGATTCCCTGTCTCATGATTTGCATTGACTTTGTAGTTTACAGAAATCAGCCCCTTGTGAGCAACAGTGCTGAAATTGAGTAAACATATATTCGATGAAGTGCCTTGTGGGACATGAATTGGTGCGTGTAGTTCCATCTTTTTGTGCTTCACAGTTGCTTGAAATAAACCTTGAATGTGCAGTAGTGTTAAAGCAGCCTACATATACACTTTGCTTTTCGACTGGGTTAAACAGGGCACTGGAGACAGTACATTTGACGTTTTCACTGGCATAATGTTTATCGACGCACCACTGTCTATGATAAAAGGTATGGAACACAATTTACCTTCAGTGGTATTTTGGGACAGTGCCCAAAAGAATTTCCCACTTTTATTTGTCAATTTCGCTTCGACTGGCATTCTTACTGGCAAGAAGATAATGTAATAGGCACACCTTAGACAGTAGTCAACACTGACATCACACACCCATCTTCCTCACTATCGGTTGACTATGACAAACAATTAGAAAAGGGATTTGACAACAGTCGACGTTGTTCAGTTTCTACTTGCCTCAACTGATGTTGCTGCTTGCCCTTTTGGATGTGGTTGGAACTTAGCTAGAACTTTCTGTCATCCATTTTGTTCTCTGGACGTGACACACTTGATCTTTCCTTTGCGTTGTAAACTGTTTCAAAATGGTTCTCTTTTCTGCAGCCTTTGAATATCTGTCCAATGGTGAGGCATTTACCTTCATGTGGAAAGGAAAATCCACATTGTATCTTTCATATTCAACATTTGGCATTGGATTGAAATTGGTGTTTAACACCTCTTTAATTTGACGGTACGTCATTTCATCACCATGTGGTATTTTCTTTATCACTTCTTTCACTCCTTCACCCACCAAATTCTTTAGATATTTAATGATTTTTTTACATTTGTTTCTTCTAGAACATTAATGAAACCATCAAAAGATTCAATCCAGGCAGTTAATCTGTTGCCGATATTCTAGTTTTTAGCAATATCGAAGGGAGGGTGTGGTTTTAAGAATGCAGTAGCATCATAACTTGTGGAACTTTCTGCTGTAGAGAGGGGATCCCGCTCCGACAGCGTCTGCTGCCCACTTGTACTGGCACCCTAGTTAAGCACTAGCGGTGTGCTAATATTTGGGTTGTTGAGACCACTCTCTGGTTGTGAGGCGCCATATACTTCTTTGGCGGTGAGCAGTGGTTTTCTTGCACTGGATCTTCCCCACTCTCACCTCTTTGCATTGTACCTGGTTTCTACTGTCTTTAGCATTTCTTTGCTTCAGAAATGTTTCCGCTCTTCACACGTCCTTGCACTCTGCAATCACTGCCTTTGGACCTTCCATGTACCTGCTTATCACTGCCTTTCGCATTGTCGTACTGTATGAATCGCAGTTATGTGTTAGGCTGTGGCATAGTATCTCTCATCTCATTTCTACCAAACCCTTTGTAGCCATCAATGAACAAACTTTCAGTAAGACCTTCACTTTCTTTACAGGGCGTGCACTGGTTGGAGTAGTGCTTTGACTCCAAGTATGCAAACCATTTTTTCAAATGTCTTTTTACTTCGACTGGGGTACCCGTGGCAGGCACAGCAGTTTGCTGGACCATGAAAACTCTCCGGGAGAGCGCTCTCGGTTTTTTGAGTTGCGGAGTTTATGCAATACCCTATCTCGTCGCCAATTGTAGCGTCCTTCCCAGTCTGGGTACATGTAAATGATCACGCCATACACGGAGCTCGGTATTGCATGTTTTTATTCTTCAGAGTGTAACCGCTTAGTGCCCGTACTATGTCATGAACTTTCTTAGCTACACCCCATCCCTTATGTTACTAATCTATGGAGTCCGTCAGGGACCAGAGGATTCCTGCTATCTCTAACACATTCAACACTTCAACTAATCCATCAGAGTAGAAATTAGGCACAGAGCTTCATGCTGAGTAATTTTAAGTACTGAACCTGTAACAATCAGAATTTCTGTATTTTATTGTTTTAAAAACAGCACACTACACATTTAAGCCATTTTATCTTGTACCTAATCATCGTATCCAAATGCATCATTTTGTAAGTACCCTGAATATTTTCACACATACCAACACACTGGATTAAAGTATGAGATTCATGATTTTTAAAGCCAAAAATTGATTTATTTGAGCTTTCTCCCCCTAACATTGCCTCCACTTCAATACATGTCAATGGGTGTCAGACCCTGTTTGGGAGTCCACAGGGCAGATGGGCTACTGGTCCCCAACTGGGGTGGTTGGGGTATTTTGGTGTCCTGGGGTTCTTCCTACTATAGCTCTACAAACTGGGCCAAGTACTACCCTTTTCACTCTTGGCTCTAACAGTAATGAAAGCAAGAAGGCAAAGTCTACTCAGGGAAGAAGTGGGGGGATGAATTTAGAACATAATAGCCAACCAACAGTTGTAATAATGTATTGTCCATCAAAGAACTTATCTTTTAGTTAACATGAAATAAAATTTAACATATTACTGCACAATTCAATTTGAATTGCGATTACAGTGTCATAATCTCAGTTCAGATCTCAGTTAAGATAGGAAAGCACTGCACTCCCACTTCCATTACTCCCTCAGTCCAACCATTGAAGAGTTCTAATGAGAATAGCACACATTATTCTGTCTGCATAAGCATTGATTAGGCATAGGGGCAGATTACTTCCAGTTAGCCTACTGATGAAATGTGCAATTCACTTCACCTCTTTTACCTCATCTGTTCACTCAGGCAAAAAGTCTTAAGTCCATGCAACATACTTCTCTGCACCTTGAAGTCTCTTGTTCCAGTTGCTGGGTTAGTGTTCTGTAGGTGTGGTGGGTGCAGTTCACATTCCAGACCTCGCAGCAGCGGCTTACCTTCTCTTGGGGTCACTGCAGCAACCTAGCGTTTGATCAGGGTCCTCTGAACTCAGTCAACAAGGCAGGCCTGCACAGTGGCATTCGTCATCAGCTATTGCCGGCTCTTGGCGGAGTCATTCTTATTGGTGTGTTGTACTTACTGACGTCAGCAACGGCAGTTCCAGTCTCTCTGACTCACGGTGGATTGCAGGACTACATTGTGGTTCTTGTTCTTCAAAAATGTTGTGCAGTTCGCAAGGAAACTGCCGAGGGAGGCTGAGAGTCCCGCAGAAAAGGTGCCTCCTCACTTCGCTGCCTGTGGTAGTCAGGTTTGTCTGGGTAAACCTCATTCTTCAAATACACTGGGCTTCTCTTCCTGGGCAGTTATTTTCTTGCAAGGCCAAGCAACTTCTTCCATCTCTCAGCAAGCAGGCAGGCTTGTAGGACCTTGGCACTCAACTCCTCCAGCAGAAAGTGCAGTCTCTTCATTTGTGGCAGACTGGCGATCAGGTAGACACCGGTCCAGGTAAGAGAGCAGGTCTCCTTGGTTAGGCTGAATTTGGAACAGTAATAAAGCAGAGTGCTTTGGATTCTACTTGTATACACATTTTCAAGACTGGGTATCTGAATCCACTGTCTAAGGTTTCAGAACCCTTTTGGGTTGATTCTTTCAAATGAAATTTTCTATCTGTGCCTCAAATGCAGCCTTTTTGCCGGGTGATGGCTGTCACAGCAGTCAGCCGTAGGGCTGACTCAAAGCAAGAGTATCCAAAACACAGGCACACTGAAGCATGGGATGTCTGCCCTCTTGGCTGCCAACAGCTTTCCTGAAGTAGCAATCGGATGAAGTCAAAATGACAATCCCTGCCTAGAAACATCCTCACCTTGAACAACAGAAGCTGCAATCCCAGACCTCACCACTTTGATCTAGTAAATAGTAGTTCTAAGAAAGCACTAAACAGCAATCCTGTGCTAACAAGAGCCTCATTGAATTTCTAAATGATGTCCTATCTTCGACCTCCTTCACTTAAGTATCTTTATCTCCCGCCACAGGAATGCAGACAATGCACTCCCAATGTCTGGGGAAGGTGTCCTCATCCACCACCTTGTGCCATGCTAAACTAGGCACATCCAAAATGGCTCTCAATGGTCCTAATACACAGACACAGCCCATGCATGAGTCCTTCTGCCATACATGTGCCACACATACATAGTACACACACGCACTCGACATGCACATGCTGGCTACTCCATCATTCAAACGCAAGAAGTACGGGGGACTAAGATTCGAGGTCTTGGCCCTGCAATTTTGGAACTCGCTTCCTGTGGAGCTGAGGTTGTTGACCTCTTATGCACAGTTTAGGAAACAGCTTAAGACCTGGCTGCTCTCCCAGGCGTATGACTACGTTAATTCTCTCGTTGTTGCAGCCTCCCCTCTGACTCCAGCGCCATGAAACCGTTTGGTGTACGTGCACTTAATAAGTGCCTTTTAACATAACATAACATAACATGCACATGGAATGCCAGTGTGAGGTTCTGGGGTTCGCATAACAATGGAAATGTACATGAGCGGGGTTGACAAACCCTAATGTCTGTAACACAGAAGAAAATCTTTGGTTTGACAAATGATCCAGATAAACTTGGCACAATGCCTCTTCTGCTGTATGTGTCTCACTCGGGTATGGACAGGATTCTATTCCACTGTGAGGGCATGTTTTTTGTGACTGTCCAGGTCACAAAAAATGTTCTGGACCCCAAACCACCAGCCTCAGCCTTAGGCATCTGCATACAGTATATATCAGCATCACACTAGGACCAAACAAAAATTCAGGATACCAGTTTCCCATGGAGGGCAGGCCCTCAGGGCAGGTGCACCTGCCTGTTTACCAAGCAGGGGACTTTCCCGTCTCAATAATGGGGTAAATAAATTCCTTTGATTTAAATTCCAAAATGCCCCCTTTCCTGCTTCTAAATGTTAGCATGTGTGCCTATGGCATGGATCTAATCTTTCTACGCTGAACATCCTTTTCCAATCTAGAAAAAAAGCGTTTGTTCAAAGTTATTGTTGAAAAGACATGATCAGAGGATTTATTAAGCAAAATATGTCAAAGTTTTGCAGTAATGCTCTTCTAAGTCTGCATTAACCGGAGTACTGGGCTGCCGTGTTGCTATGCAAGGGATCGAGCGGGGAAAGAATTTTGGAATGAGGTGGAATCAGTGGCAATCACACTACATTTCTGCGATGGACTGACTCCTTGTTACACGAGTTGACAGGTATTATGAGAAACAACTGAAATGCTGTGTTCGCTTTGTCAAAATAGATGGAATCTGCAATGCGAGGAATGCTGGCGCGCGCACCTGTTTGACGAGGGTAATCGCTTGTCAGTCTGATGTGTCACATGCATTGAATACCTGCAGACGTGATGACGGTAAACGCCACATATTCCTTCTTGGAATATGGGTGGGTTTGATGACTCACTCTGTCGGTGCATCACGTGACCAAAGGAATACCTGAAAGGGGGCGCCTAGTCTTGCAGTGAATGGGCTACGCGCCCATGTTGGCCTCCACTGGACAGCCAATGAGGAGCGGGGAACATTGCATTCCAAGGTGTCTCCACACTGGGCTATGGAATGCGTTTTTGTGTACGACCTATCTAAGTATTATTCGTCAATACTCATGCGTTTTTTCAAAGCAGTCTGATTTTCTTAAAAGAAATAGGGTTGCCTTAAAAACGTTTTTTTTTTTTTTTGTAAAAAAAAAAAGGAACAGAAGGTCAACAATTACCTGATGAGGGCAATACACTTTTGTAAAATAAAGGCATTTACCAGGACAGTAGTTTTCAGTACATAATAAAACCAAACAAATGAAAAAAATCGAATAAAAAACGTTTTGCGATGCAGCATTATTTTGAAAGAAAAACAAGCATTGACAAAGCCAATATGTCTGGCCTTAGCAAGCTGGTTAGGTTTTCAGTTTTTTAATAAAGTTTAAGTCATAAAAAGAAAAAAAAGACATACTGCATCAGGTGGCGCCTAATGCTTGCAATAGCATTTAAAAAAATAACTATAGCCCACAGTTTTAAAAGAACAGCAGGGTTCCATTCTAACAGGCACGTCTTCTTAAAATAGATATAGAAACCATTTGCAGTTTCAGTGTGTCATAGAAAAATATTATTCTTACATGTGTAAAGAAAAGGTACTATTGGCCCTGACTTACTGTTACCTAAAGACACAGGACCTTATTTAGAGTTTGGCTTATGAGATACTCTGTCACAAATGTGGGAGATATCCTCCCCGCCATAATAAAAGTGTGTGTTATCCCATAGCACTTGTAATATGTAATTAATAAATAGTACGTATACCATCCACCAAATGCAAAATGAGGCCTATGCTTTAAACTCACCTGTATGACTAAAAATTCAATTAACAAAAAAGATTAGGAATGGAAAGAAAAAAAGCACTGGAAAAGTAAATTATTAGCTCACTGTGCCTGGCACTAATTCGTGCTTCTTTCTAGGTGGATGTACACATGTGGTCAGGCAAAATACCACCACTCACACTGCATGGCAGCCAATGAATGAAGACGGCTCATCCCTTGCTCCATGCTGTACGCTGAGTGGGCAGAAGCAAAATGTGAATGAGTGTTGAATAGACCAATGGATGAAGAGATCTGACAAGGCCCTTCTATTGTATGTATGTCTGTGTTTGTTTTGTTTATATTACATGAAGGTGGCGAAACATCTTAAACCACACCTAATGATGTGCTTGAAGAAAACAGTCACCTCTGTGCCTCACAGATGTGATAGTTCCTTGTAAGTGATCATGAATCAAAACTTGCCTCACCATTATTCTCTGGAGGCGAGCCACAGAGGATCATTCCTACACCAGGCCAATACTAACTTTGACACATATCTGTGTCGTTGTTTTAAACCTTCCCTCCCTCACATGGATTTGACGCGGTCTGGGAAAACTGCTCACGTTCTACTCAAATTTAACACTTTTGAACACATACCTGTGTATACTACTGTGGTTCCAGAACACGCGCAACCTTAGATTCAGATTACCTCACAGATTGGGCAAATTCCCATACATCCAACGTTATAGACCTGCCGGGTTGGAATTATCACCCGCATCTCGATTACGCCGCCTTGCTTACATCAGCACAGCCCTGAAGAGTCGGGGGTCTACCCTGACAAAACACGTGTCAGCTGGTTGTTCTATGCTGATTGATTGACAGCATAAAGAAAATTAAATGAAATAAGAAACAACTCCTCTGCAACTTGTATTTAATGAATTTTTTCCATGGACTTACAACTAGCGAATTGATTTAATTACTCCTGTATGTGAGTGGCCAGGACTTGGTAGCACACCTAATGATGTGTTTGAAGAAAACAGTCAGCTCTGTGCCACACAGATGTGATAGTTCCTTGCAAGTTATCATGAATCAAAACTTGCTAACAATGATAAGGAGTAAATCAAACCAATAGCAAAGGTCATACTCAGAATTTGGTCTATTTGGACCAGGGACATGATCTCTATTGTTTTAAATCTCTTTTTCTAGGAGTCTCACTGGGATTTATCAAAACATTTTCTCTTTGAATGGTGTGCTGGCTTCAGTTACATGAAATATTGTGATTTTAGCAGGATCAAGGTCACGTGGCAATACTTCCAGGTAGTCACAGCCAAGGGTTATAAAATGACACTTCCTGCCATGCGATCGCTGTCAAAAGGTGGGTGATGCCACTTCCTGTACTACTGGCATTTGGTGAACTAACATCTATGGCCTGAGGATGGTGCAGTGTGCATCATAGCCCCTTCCTTGTAAACTATAAACAATGTATGTGATGATGCAGAGATGTCAATCTGTTGCATTGACAGGTTGGCCTCATGATGAGCACTTGGTCAATCAGCACAATCTGTACCAGTGTCACAACACACTTATTTGCATGGAGATCACAAAAGATGGGTGTTTCAGAGGACAACAGAGAAGAGGGGTAGTTTATACATTGTCCTGAAGAAGGTGGTCTTATTCTGTTTTGATACCACCGAACGCGTCAACGCTTATTCTTGTGTGGTTACAATCGAGTAACAAACGTATTGACTGTAAAAATTTTTAATGTTGCCAATACTGCTATTGATTCTTTCGGAATAATCAGTACCAATGACAAATGTTCATGTCTGTTGTTTTTATCTCTCTTTGATGTTCGCTTTTTAATATGTTGAATCATTGTATGACAAATTATTTTATACATTTTTATTATTATTCAAATGTACATTCTGATGATTTTTAATTCAATTAAATTTATTGTATACATACATATCCTTTGGTTTTTCCTTTCCTAGACTGGTGAAGTAGTATGGTGTGATTGTTTGAACATTTTGATTGATTATTGCCTTGCCAAGAGAAGCTGTTTTCGAATAGAAACATGTTCACCTACATTTAGGGATACATTGGTTTAATCCCTAGTCCTCTCGTTTTTAACAGTGTCCTTGAGGCCACCCAATAAAGATTTAGTGGACCCATAGAGACATTTTTAAATTGTAATGTATTGTAATTGCATTTATATAGCGCTTAATACCACTGATGAGACGTAAAAAGTGCTTTTTCAACGAGTAGCACTCTACTCTGGAACCCATAAAGGATTAGTGTTGAATTAGTATAGTGAAATATGAAAGTAATTTTAGTGGTGGATAAGTTAAGGAGTTATTTGGATTCAGAAGGATAGCGGAGGGATAAAAGAGGGAAAAAGGTTTGCATTTATATGGCGCTTGTTACCCCTGATGGGGTGTTGAATCACGTTTTTGGTGCGTAGCACGCTACTCCAGAACCCCTAAGGATTAGTGGTGAATTAGTATAGTGAAATATGAAAGTAATTTGAGTTTGGGATATTAGTCAGTTATTTTGATTGAGAAGGATATCGGAGGGATAGAAGACTGAAAAGGTTTGCATTTATATGGTGCTTGTTACCCCTGATGGGTGTGGAAGAGCTTTTTTGGCGAGTAGCACGCCACTCTGGAACCCATTAAAGGATTAGTGTTGAATTAGTATAGTTAAATATGAAAGTAATTTGAATGGTGGATATGTTAGTCAGTTATTTGTATTGAGAAGGGTAGCAGAGGGATAGTAGAGGGACAAATGTTTGCATATATATAGCATTTGTTACCCCTGATGGGGTGTTGAAGCGCTTTTTCGGCGAGTAGCACGCTACTCCGGAACCCATAAAGGATTAGTGGTAAACTAGTATTGTGAAATATGAAAGTAATTTGAGTGGTGAATATTAGGCAGTTATTTGGATTGAGAAGTATAGTGGAGGGATAGAAAAGGGAAAAAAAGGTTTGCATTTATATAGTGCTTGCTACCCCTGATGAGGTGTTGAAGCTCTTTTTTCAGCGAGCAGCATGCTACTCGGGAACCCTTAAAGGATTAGTGGTGAATTAGTATAGTGAAATCTGAAATTTGAGAAGTGGACATGTTAGTCTGTTATTTTGATTGGAAAGGATAGTGAAGGGATAGAAAAGTGAGTGTTTTAGACCTTTTTTTTGGGAGGTCAAAGCAGTAGTGGGAGTCTTGGGATGACTAAAAAGGGCTGTGGAGGGGAAGAGTCAGAGGGAAGAGTTTAGAAAAGCTTGTTTTAGGGAATCAGTGTAGTAAAAGAGGTGTCAGATGGTGCAAGGAGGGGAAATAAATAAATAAATAGAGTAGGAGAGAGTATAGAAAGGGCTATTTTGGGATCATAATAGTAGTATGGGGTTTGAGATGAATGAGAGAGTGGATGTAGAGGATATATTGATAGAAGTATAGGGTGAGAAATAGGGTAGTGCATTGGAAAGAGTAGTAGAAAGAGGTTTGAGATGAATCAGAGTTGAAGTAGAAGATATATTGAAAGAGGTATAGGGTGAGAAATAAAGTAGTACATTGGATATATTGAATTAAAAGAAAGTAATACATCTATAGATCCATAAGTACATGGAACGTTGATAGATGCATAAAGGAAGTAAGTATATGTAGAATAAAGATAATGATATAGAGGTATAGGATAATAAATAGGGTAGTGCATTCAATATGTTTTTTTGTTTGTTTTTGTTTTGGGAGTAAAGTAATAAATATATAGATCCAAGTACGTGGAAGGTATATAGATGCATAAACGAAGTAGGTATATGTAGTCTAAAGATTCATTCAATAAACTCTGGTTTTCAAGTCTTGTACTTATATATATATTTTTTAACATAATAATTCTACATGTTTATACAAAGCAATACACATGTATAGGTACATATCTACAGTACAAATACATGCTTATATACAGAGGGATATGCTGAATATTTCTGTTTGTGTAGGGTGCTTATGTGGGGAAGAGCCAATTCTTGAGTAGTTTTCTGAAGATAAGGTGGTTGTTGGTGTATCTTATGTTGGGGGATGGAGAGTTCCATATTTAGGCTGCTTGAACACAATTTGTAGGGATAAGTACCCCCTGGCTTTCTTTGATCCCCGATGTGCCACCCATGTTTTTTTTCTTTTATCTTGGGATTTTGAGGTGAGATCACAATCTAGAGTGGAGGTTCCTATGTTGAATGTGTTTGGTGATTTTATTCATGATGAAGAGCAGTCCCATTCCATGTATCGCTTTCTGGGTGATTTAAGGCAGCTGGAACATGGATCTTCTGGCAACCGGTAACCAATGCAGGCTTTCAAGGAAGGGGAGATGTGGTCTCGCGGTTTGATGTGCAGGAGTAGTCTGGCAGCCAAGTTCTGAACCCGTAGTAGTCTTTTCATAGTCGTTAAAGGTGATCCCTGGTAGAGGCGATTGGCCTAATCGAGATTGGACAGAACAAGGGAGATGGTAGCTTGGACCTTGTGTGGAAATTCCAAATGGGGGAATATTTGTCGTAGAGTTTTTATAGTAAAAATGCTTGATCTTGCTAGTTTGTCCACTTGGGCATTCATCGATAGCTTGTAGTCCATGGTTATTCTGCGGTTTCTTACTTCCTTCGATACTTTAGGCGGTGATCCCTGTTCATCAGGCCAGGCGGCAAGCGGGTCATAATGTTTTCAATCCCCACACGTGAGTATTTCCGTTTAGGAAGCATTCAATTTGAGATGACTCCAAGTCATCCATTGATCCAAATCACTGTTCTTTTTTGCACTCTGCCCGTCATTCACCTCTTTCCAAACGCTCATCTTGAGAAAACACCTCAGCTCCTCCCCTCAGTGAGTTGTAGCCCATACCTCGGTGTGAGGAGGGAACACATATGATGAAGCATGTCACCTAACGGTGAGTGAGGTTTCTCCTCTTGAACGGAAATTCTCCTCCTTTCTCTTTCTTCCCTTACAGCACTTCTGACACTACACAACTTTTAGCTTTCCTTCCCTTCTTTCACATACAGCCAGATGTACTCTGTGTGATATTCAGTAATTTGTAGGGATTAGTACCCCCTGGCTTTCTTTGATCCCCGATGATCCCTTATTTATTTATTTAAAGAGTTTTATATAGCACTGGCTAGACCCAGAGGTATCAGAGCGCTTTACATGAGAATCAACAATATAACAGAAAATCAACGATGTGTGCAGAACAAAAAACCTGCAAGGAAATGAGGATTTATGCTGGCAAAACGAAATGCAATTGAACTGAGGCCTGTAATCAGGATAATGAACTAAGCATCCAATGTGCACTTTGAATACATGGTTTTACATACACACATGCAACTTTAGGAATAAATATAGAACGTGAGCAAAAGAGTACATGTGTAAGAGTAGAATGTGAATAAGAATTCATGCTTTCATATTTAAAGTGAACATTAGCGCACACATATATAAATCTCTAGTTTCTATAGTAAATACATTTCATTAATACATTTAAATGTTTCCCACATGTTAATAAAATTAAGGCACACATATAATATAATGTCAAATGCACATATATCACAGCATTTCAGGGACGTGTATAGGTGGATTCTAAATTGCGCTGTTCAACACTCACCCATTTACACTTTCTATAGCAGCGGCCTGGAAAGTGTTGAAGAACCCACACTGCAGCAAAATATATTTACTCTCCCAACCCCTGCAGGTATTAAGAATGCACAATTTAGAGTTCAAGAAAGTGTATAATTTAGAGTGTATTAGTGGATTTTGTTTCAGGAATTGGGGAAAGGCTATGTTTGAGGTGGCTGCATGTATGCATTGCAGGTCATTTTTAGGTTGAGTCAAGAAGGCACTCGTGCTGTCTTTTTGAGACATGCTGTATATACTTTGTAGGCTTACAGCCCGCCCATTGCATTTCAGTGTCCTTTAAAATTCCTTACAACCAAGTGGTTAATCTTTCCTATTTATTCTCCCACAAAGCAGCGTCCCATTACTTGTAGCTTTTCTCTTGTCCCATTTTAGTTACTGGCTCAGGAAGTATTTTTTTAATTCTGTAAGAGCACTTCACACAAGTGTATAGTTTTCCTTGATCAGCATGGCACCCACTTCATGCCACTGTGCTTTATCCTTCAGCATGACGGGCACTTCAGGAGTCTGTGCGCCTTTCTTATTTTTGCACTGCGCCTGACTTTTTTTAAATTGCACCTTGAAGCTGATAAATATGCGCCTTTCTATCATCTCCTGTTGCGTATATATTTTGTAACTACTCATTTGCGTTATGTGGTGTTGGGTTTGTTTGGGCTTCTTTTAGAAACAGGAGCTGGTGTCAGGCTTGTTTTAAAGGACATAGCTTGTGTTTGATACCTCAGACCTGGCAATCCAGCCCCTGCGGTGATCCTGAGTCATGCCCTCCAACATGTCAATCAGCATCACCCACAAAGCTTGACAGGGGTGCCCACACCGGCTATTGTAACTGAACTGAGGGTGTAACTCTCCCGCTTATTCTTTTTGCACTACCTTTAGCTTTTAGGGCAATGTAACGGGATGCTGGTGTAAAGATCATTTGATGCTTTCTAATCATGCATGTAATGTGTGGAATGCTCAGCTTTCTAATACATTCAGAACCACTTAAATGTTACATTTCCCCTTTTACAGCTGTACAGTCCAGAATTGATTATTTTAACGTGTTTGTACTTAGAAAACGTGCCAGTTGTCAGCGATACTTTTTTCTGTATCTGTACCCATGGCTTTAAGCTGTATTTTAACATCTTGCTATTAGATTTGCTCCTGAGCGTTTGCAAGTAGTCAACTATTCTTTGTCATATTTCGACAGTCAGTTCTTTTAACAAAAGTCAGTTGATGTCCTTGTTGTTGTAGTACTGGTACAAAGTCCTCTCCAATACTGATGACATTGCCTTCACCACAGGAGGTACTGGGATTCCAACACTTTCCCAATGCATTGCTCTGCACTGTGCAAAAATGGGTTTGTGGCACTGAAGGGACGTTCCTGCAAGATCATTGAAATGCCAACTTCCAAAACTGCCAAGCATGGACATGCCAAGGTAAGCTGTAATATGTGCAATAACATGTTGCTCTTGTAAGCAGTGGTAATGGGATTTGTGGCATGTTCTGGCGAAGAGTCACTGTATATTGCACATGTAGGGTTTCCTTGTATATTTTCTTTAACACTGATCGTTGTGTGAACCTTAGCTTTCTCCTGTGAGATTTAATGTGCCTGTTACATGTTTTTTTGGGCCCTCATTAAACACTCTGTTATCGTATATTGGCTTCTGTCAAAGGTTGGGAAACCAGGCCTGTCACCACCACTCTTGTGTTTTGGTTCCTGCTCATGGCTTGAAAGGCGGTGTTTAATCATTTTGGATAGAGTTTAAAGTGATTTCAGCATAGCCAGGTGTTTTGAAGGCTTTAGATGTAAAATTGTGGAGAACGGATGTACAAGCTGAATTACTGAAGTGATATGCATGCACAAACATACAGTTAATCTGACTCCAAAACCTGTAAGTTACCAATACCAAATATGTAAGTGAGGCACCTGGTGCATTTGTCGGAATAAACCAAGCTTTCTTTCATCATGAGGAAGCAGCAATGCAGGGGGTATGTGCATCATTTATTCTGTCATATTTGTGTTTTCCTTTTTTGCTACCTATACGTAAGAAACCAACCCTGAGATGCATGAAGAACCCATTTTGCTATTCCTTAATAGCGAAAAATAACGATTCGCTATTAAGGAATAGCAAAATGCAATGCATGAAGAAATCCCTAAAAAAATAGCGATTTCTTAAAATTCCTTGATTGCGAGTCGCAAATTGCGTGTCGCAATTAAAGAATACCTCCCCATTCATTCCTATGGGCCTTGAGGCCCATAGGAATGAATGGGAAGACATTCTCAATTTGCGAATCGCAATTAGCGAATTGCAAATTGAGAATGAGATTTCAAGGGTGCAGGGGTGTCCAAAGGACACCCTATTGCACCCCTGAAATTGATCTGTGCACATATGTTGCGCACACACATGCCCTTAGGGCATGTGTGTTCGCAACATGAAACTTTGAAAAATGCACTTTAGTGCATTTTTCAAAGTTTTTGTAAATTACCATGAAGTTCAACTTCATGGTAATTTGCCAGCCCTATTAGCGAAATCGCTATTTTTAAACTTTAATGCATTGCATTTAAGGAATCTCAATTTGAGATTCCTTAAATGCAAGTAATCGCAATTTTGCGATTTCTTCATTTGCGATTTTTGCATTTGGGATGATGCATCCCAAATGCAAAAATACCGGTCGCAAAGGGGCAGATTCTGTGAATCTGCCCCTTTGTGAGCAGATTTTACCTTCATGAATCTATGCATAAGTATCAAGGAAATTCGCATTCGCAAAGGCCGAAATTCGCAGAATTTTGGCCTTTGCGAATGCGAATTTGCTAAATGGTATGTATTAAGCAAAATCTGGTGCAAAACAAGGAATCGCAAAATTTGCGATCTTATTTTGCAATTGCATTTAAGGAATCGCAAATTTTGCGATTCCTTAAATGCAAATCCTTAAGGAATAGCAAAGTTGCAAATTCCTTGCAAAATGCACATTTTTGCATTTTTCAAAAGTGCCATGTGACGCACATACATGCCCTTAGGGCATGTATGTGCGACACATGTGCACCCATGCATATTTCAGGGGTGCAACAGGGTGTCCTTTGGACACCCCTGCACCCTTTAAATTATTCTCAATATGCGATTAGCAAATTGCGAATAGAAATGAATGGGAAAGTATTCCTTAATTGCGATTCGCAATTTGCTAATCACAATTAAGGAAATGCGATTTTGTACATACATACCTATTTGCGATTCTCAAATAGCGATTTCTTAAAAATCGCTATTTGCGAATCGCAAATCAGGTTGATGATACATATGGCCCTAAATTTGTTGTCACTTAAGTACTGGGTCCCTTGTGAACTTCCAAATGTTGAGTGGAGATATTACCTTTCCTTTGTATAGTTCATCAAAGGTAGGATTTACTTACATAATAACCCTTTGCTGCGGCCATTTGGTTATGAGCTCTGTGAATGTAGACCTTTCCAAAAGCAATTTTTCCTAGAAAGGTTAGTTGAAAGCCGCTTTTGTGCTGGCGACTAACCCACATCATGTTGATTTGACTTTTTGCTCATTGATTTTGGTTATCATATGCTTTGTGAACATTGTAAGTTGATCATCCCAGATATACGTTTGGCTTGTTTGTGTTAGGGTTGAGTAATGCTTGCGTCTAGCTGTTGACCTCGCTTCTAGAGTTGTTTATTTTCCCACCGAAGAACATACTACAGAAATGGTTGCAGTTATAAATACTATGTTTTCTGAAGGCTACTTTCCTAAAATCTGGAAAAGCGCCTCAATATTGCATCTGCTCAAGAAATCTACTCTGGACCCTAAAGACCCAAATAACTTTAGACCGATTTCAAGGCTCCCTTCCCTGCGAAAGTGGCAGAGAAACTCATGAAAACACAACTTAGTATGTTCTTGCTAGAATCGCAGGCGCTGGATCCCTCCCAATATGGCTTCAGAGCGGGGCACAGTACAGAATCAGCCCTTATTAAGTCCACAGAAGAGATCAGGACCGTACTTGATCTAGGAGGCAAAGCGGTGATGTTCATGCTGGATCTCTCTGCTGCCTTTGATACGGTCCATCACGTTCTATTGATGGACCGTTTGCGGGAGATTAGAATCCAGGGCACCGCCTGGAAATTACTTGAATCCTTTCTCTCTAATAGATTTTAAACGGTCGCACTGAGGGAATTCTCTTCCAAACATTTTCTTTGCCGTGTGGAGTTCCTCAGGGTTCTTCCCTGAGCCCGACTCTTTTTAATACTTATGTCTGATCACTGGCTCCACTTATTGAATCAAACGGTTTCTCTCTAACCTCCTACACAGATGACACCCAAATTGTGGTATCGTTGTTGCCAGGGTCTATGATGGGAACAGCATCACTTCTCTAAGATTGCATGTCAGCAGTGGGTGGTTGGATGGCTCAGAACTGTCTTAAACTTAACTTCGGAAAAACGGAAGTGGTGTTGTTTGGTAATGACCCCAGCTTCTGGACTCCTGCCTGGTGGCTAGACACACTGGGTTCCCTCCTGACCCCCAACGTGAAGGCAAAAATCCTTGGGGTATTTGTTGATAATAAACTCAGCTTTAAAGACCAGGTGAATGCAGTGGTTTCTTCAAGGCCCGGACTGGCCGTAGCAGGCACCGGGCAATCCCCCAGTGCGCCGCACGGGTGGGGGCCAGTTTTGGGCCCCTGGGGGCCGATTTTGTTACAGGGCCGTTTTTGCAGCATAGCTGCAAAATCGGCCCTGTAACAAAATCGGATGAAACCGGCCCTGGCAAAGAGCTCAGCGGCACCCCCAACCCCCCGGCAGGGGAGGGGGGGCGCCGTGCACTTTGCCAGGGCCGGTTTTGGTTCCCAGTCTGGCTCTGGTTTCTTCTACCTCTTACATCCTCAGAGCATGCAGGAAAATATTGCCATATCTACCTAAAGACAGTATGCAAACAGAATGCAGCTGCTAGACTGCTCACAAGTACATCAAAATATGCCTCTATCTCGGCTGAGATCAAAATGCTTCATTGGTTGCCGATAGGAAAACGCGTACAGTTTAAAGCCCTGTGCTTGGTCCACAAAGCCCTCCAGGGAGCCGGTTCGAGTTCCTCAAACAAGAATTTCATTGGTATGTACCAAAAAGACTGTTACGCTCAACAGAGGCAAACTGATATCGGTACCCAGAGTGCGTAAAGCCAGCTGGGGGGCGGGGGGGGTAGGTGTTTTGTGGCCTGCACAGCGAAGGCCTGGAATGGCCTTCCGCTACATCTTAGATCCGTGACAAATTTACTCGCTTTTAGGAAGGCCTTAAAAACTTGCCTTTTCTCTACTTAAAGTACGTGGATAGTCTCTCCCCCTTAAGCCACTATAGGACTTCACACAGCGCCAGGACACCCTTGGGTAACAGTTGCGCTCTATAAATTGCAATAACATTAACCGTAGTAAGAGCCCCTACTTACTACTCCATAGATTATTCTCCAAAAAACAATGCATCATGGAACTCCTTTTTACTACCAGACGCTGCCAAGCTGCTCAAATCTATGACTTCTATAAGTCACTTTAACGATCCGCTACCCCCAAGTTGTTCAATGAACTCAAATCTGCCATTCTCCCACTCTGGTCCTTGATAATCCATTAATCTTTTGTGCAGGGTAGAATTCCCGATTGCCTCAAGATGGGGCAAGTAACCCCATCCCAAAAAAGACAAATGCAGGCTCAGTGGATCCTAACAACTTCTGCCCAATTACTAATATCCTGACTTTGGCCAAACTGCTTGAGAAATGTGATCATACACAGCTCTGGAACCACATCAAGAAGTTTCAGCTCCTTGACCAATATCAGTGAGGTTTCAGAGCGGGTCATAGTACTGAAACAACTCTAACACCCATTGTTGATGACGACTTGAGATCTCTTGACCAGAACATCACCTGCCTACTGATCCTTCTTGATCTATCATCTGCGTTTGACACGGTCAAACATGAACACATAATTGTTCTTCTTCAAAAATTGGTTTGCCTCATTCCTACCAAACAGAACACAAAGAATTAAAGTTAACCACTCCTGTGCAACCAGTTCCCCGATCTCAATTGGAGTGCCTCAAGGTTCCACACACTAGCCCACGCTTTACAACCTTTTCATGGGACCACTCTCCGAAATTCTGAACCGCTGTAACATTCAATACCACATGTATGCCGATGACACTTAATTGTATTTGAAAATTTCTTCTCCAGATGAAAATCTAAACTGTGCGCTGCTGAAAACTCAAGAATGGTTAAATCACAATCATCTTTTGCTAAATACTCTCAAAACAGAATTCCTCCTGATCGCCCCCCACAATCATTCTGCACCCATTCAAGACTGGCTCAAAGAACTTACAGCTCTCAACTGCACACCCCATGTTGTTGACTCTGCGAGATCTTTAGGCATAACTCCGGACGAATACCTGAATATGCAAGATCACATCAGGGCTACTAAAACTACAAGGGAAGCCAATCATCAGCTCAACACATTAAGGAAAATCAGGCCATTCTTGCCTTCTGAGGACATTCAGTCTGCAGTCCAATCCCTAGTTATCTCACTCTTGGAGTATGGAATGGTGACACTAGCAGGGCTACCCAAAGCTAGATTGGCACTTCTAAGAGCCACTTTAAACTCTGCGACCAGACTCATCACTGGTTCTAGAAAACATGATCACATCACTCCGGACCTAATTCAACTCATGTGGTTATCTATCAAAGCAAGGATTCGTTTCAAGATACCCTGCCTGATGCACAAAGCTATTCACTACAACACCCCTGTTTACCTGGGGAAAAAACTTGAACTAACTGGTTTGAATCAGACTCTAAGAAGCTCTAACTCCCTTCTGTTACAATCTCCCAAATTTAAAAAGAAAAGAATCTACAATTGTGCCTTTTCTGGTCTTGCACCAAGAATATGGAACGCTCTTCCTCCCGAGGTCAGATCTAATCACTCTACCTCCTCATTCAAATAGCAAGTCAAAAGGTTACTCCTGAATAGCCATCTACAGCAATAGTCCCGAAGCCACCATAACTAACTTGTATTTCATGTTGATACTCTTTGATATTTCTTCAACATTGCAATTTTTGTGTCTCTACATACTCCATAAGATTGGTTGCTCTTTTGTTACTTTACAGGTCCCACAGGATGGGTTGATGCTCTTGTTTGGTATGTGTGCTTGTTAAGGTCCTTTATGGTGTTGTATTTATAACTTTACCTCCTTTTCGCTTCTGCTCCTTTGTGCAGCACTCTGATACCCTGATGGGTCATGTTTGTGCTTTATAAAACTTTTCAAATAATGACTGTTTCTCCTGAACTAGTGCTCTTAATTTGTCATGCTTATCAGTCAATGAATGAATCATTCAGTTGATTTGTAAAATGCTTCTTATCACCTGCGAGAGTATACAGGTGTTGGGTGAGTCCTAAATCTTGTAACCCTCATTGTCTTGTGTAACATTTCTGCATAATGACTTATGCATTTGTATGATTCATTGCCTTAGTATAATATCGTTTTCATGTAAAGGTGTTTGACATCCTACATTGTAATGAGTAGTACCATAAAAGAAGTTAAATAAAAATTAATCAGTATGTGCTGTATACCCTCTATTCTGTAAAATGTTCCTATGTACAGCGTTCACCCTCTCCCTCCTTTGCACATTCCCCTTTGACACCCTACTTACCATATGACCCTTGATTCTGTATAGCCCTCCCATGTACTGCTCTCATGTGAAAACCGTCCTTTCTGTATTACTCTATGAACCTGTAAAGCGCTCTGATACCCTCACAGGTCAAGTTTTCGCTCTATAAAACATTAAAATAAATAAAATAAATAAATAAATATACATCTGACAGTGCATACATACCTCTACACACATGGGTAGAAGAAATTGAAAACCTTCCTCCAAGACATAGATTGTCTCTTAAGCACTTGCAAATTCACAACAGGCTGAGTATCTTTGTTTCCTTCCTCAGCACTGACATCAAGGTGTTCGACTGCAGCTACCTACCTGCCTGGTGGAACAAAAGGAATGCTGGGTGGCACTTTAAGGGAGGCATTTGTGTTGGGCCCAGCCTAAAGTAAAACGAGAAGTCTCCCTCACCCCCAGCATGTTGCTGCTGCGAACGCACAGAGCAGAAGGTGCGTTTGCTACTGAAATGTATCTTGTATCTTCAAATTCAACCAGAACAAAGACAGCATATTTCGCTGGAGCACGCCCGGATCTGGTTCAGTGATAGCAGCCTGAACTGGGCTCAACAAGGAACCTCGTCATTTCACACACTGCCTTGGAAGAGGGTATTTTGGGGGGAGTTATGGTGGATGATCGGTCACAGAGATAGGTGGGTGCTGGAGATGTGGTAAGCTACCAAGTTTTTTTGTTTTTTCCAGCTGCAACAAGCATTCGTAACAGTTCCAATAACAAGGTACAAAGCAAGAGATAATTCCACTGGGCCTGCTGAAGGCACCAAAATAACGGATGTCAAGCTAATATGGAAGGTGAACTCTGTCTCAGCCTGTTCTGGAACCAGTAGAAAAAGGATTGTGATAAGTATTTGTATTTATGTTTTTCCATTTTAGTCAATTATTGGATCCACCTATATCCATAGAAGTGACCTTTATATATTTACTGATAGCAGGATTTCTCTGTACCCCAAATCCACAGAGCACATTTTTGCATCACTATCTCCTGTGGTCTCCTTCCATTCCTCTGCTGTTGGCCAGGAATTCAGACAGGATTTACATGCCTCAACGACTGCTTTCAAACTGGAAGCCAAAAGATTCCTTATGGACAAATACCTACCTTAATCTGGGCGAGGTCCATTGGCTCGAAATCATCGCTCCTACAATCTCTGGTCCATCATGTGACTCTGCTCTTCTTTACAGCATTGTGTGCCCCCCTTCGTAGCTCGCTATATACCTGATTTTTGTATTATTCTCCGTTGTGTCATCTGTATGTGAATCATGTGATTATTCATGTTTTGTATTATTACTTGATGTTGATATTGGGTTTTGACCCTCCTTCCACCCTTTTGTAAAGTGTTCTGATATCCTTCGGGATCTGGTTCGCGCTATATAAAACTTTATAAATAAATAAATGAATAAATAATTGCTTTGAACCACATACATTTATTGCCATTGGGATGCATTTTGTCAACATGTTAAGACAATGACAGATGAGTATGTGCCTTTCCCTTCATTCTTGTTGACATATTAACCGTGGTGTGCTTATTTTGGGATTGAGAGATATATCTTCGAGTGATTGAAAAGATATAGCATCAGAATGAGGGCCTCTCTTTACTCTCTTTACTAAAGGTTGTGCCAGGGCCTCTCCAGTTCGAATTTTTCCATTGTCTTACGCGGATCCCTGAATTGGGTTGGTTAATGTTTTTGTTTTAGATTTCAGTAATTTTTTGGGGTGTCTGCGGAACAGTTGCAGGAATTGGGGGATAGTAAATGTTTGATCCATGTTGCTGTCATTTAGTGGGGAAAATGGGTTGATAATTCTGATACATGAACAATTTGGTCTAGAAAACTTTGAATCTGCATTTATTTCCACATTTGTTTGAGGAACACTCAGAATATGGTGTTTACTGCACCCTACTTTTCTGGAGTGAAAAAGACTAGGATGGAAAAAACTATCTGCAGATTTTGCCTGTTCTTCAGATAAACATGTTTATTAATTTTAAGTACAATACCAAGTGAAGACAGTACAAAACATATTAACGTAACTGTAAGGTATAAAATATGAGAGCAATTATATGCAAAATGTGTGAACATCAACTGACATCAATATAGTGAACCATATCAGTCATTAAATAGAAACAAAGGAATACAAAAGAAAGAAGACTTACAATAGGAAATTATTAAATAAAGTGAAATAATATACATTTTATAATGAGTTGCATGCATTAATATGAGTCCAACGTAGACCACATATTGGGCCTAATAATAGAGCAGTCTGTACAAGTATGTGTGTGTTGAGGTTTGTCCACGTCTAAGTAAAATATCCATTCCCACGAACCATTAACCAATAATAGTTTTGCATCCTTCCAATTTGAAGTAATTGATTTAATCGCAGTAGAGATAAGAACATCAAAATGTTTACAATCTTCAGGATATAATACAGTTTTAAAAGAATAATATTTGTAGATAATTGCCTGTTCTGATATTCTCTCTGCATGGAATGTGCACTGCCTGAAGATATAATAAGTGGTCTCTGTCCTATCAATGATCAAACGTGCACCTCACATAGCACCCGGAAGTCATGCCACTGTGTTGATTCATGTGCAACAGGGTCATGGTATTGTCCATTCTTACCTTGACTGGATTTCCCTTTATCTTGATTAGAAAGGGATACAGGTTTGCACATAAGGCTAATTGCACTTTCCAGTGCAAGGACTTTGCTGCCTGTGACACAGTTCATTTGCAGTGGATTAAGGCATAGGCCAAGGCTGCATCCAAAGCCACAAATCTGGCACTGGTCATGAGAATTTGGGGTACAGTCAGGTCGAAATCCACTCCCTGCTCTAGAATGGAGCACACAGGCACTAAGAAAGATGCTGGTTCTGAGAGTACGTCATTTCAAACAGTGGCCTGTAATCCAGAGATTCTGGTGGGACAGGAGTACTACCAATGGTTTTAGGTTGTACCTTGCCCGCAGAACTACAAAGACACCTTAGGCAATGTCCCCCTCTTGAGCCAGAGATGTGTGGCCACCTATATGAGCGCTAGGAGATTCCGCAGATAGGTACAAGTGGCGGAATGATCTCTCACACCCTAATGATGAAGTATGCTATCAGAGAAGCCAACCTTTGACAAATGTCAGGGCTGACTAACTCGAGATACTCAGCCACCCAAACTATTGCAGAAACCAGCATACCACATCAGTGGGCCTCAGAGACTGAGGGGTAGAGTTCAGATCCAACCTTCTCCAGATCAGGGTGATGTAACAGGCTTCTACTGTCTAACAACCCCACCAAGGAGTGCAGAGCTTTGGAGAAGTCTCCTGGTGATGATTTCTTTCTGAATAGGAAGGTTGAAACTCATCATCTGGAAAATGCAGTCCTCTGGACCAGCAGTTGTAATCCTGAATGCCCCTGCTTTCATGTCAGACCTTGGCTAGCATAGGGAGCATGGAAGGGGAATATGATGAGGGGACAGCTCCAGAGTGGGAGGAGGGAGAGCCTCAACTGCAGAAAGAGGGGATGCCTAGCCTAAACAGTAGTCAGGTCTGCACCTCCCCCACAACCTCAAACCACCAGTAGTGCTCATGGTCAGGCGGGTGGAGATCTAAATAGACACCCCCATCTCCCTTCTTTACATGAGTCCACTACAGTGAAAGGGAAATGAACACAAACTCTTGCTGCCTTGCGGACTATTGCTTTCTCACTCATTTAGGCATGCATAGGGTTTGAAGGTTAGGGGTTATGGACACTATGTTGAGATGGAGAAAAGAGAGGATTACTATAAACTCTTTGTAGATTCTGATGACTGCATAATCGGATAGCTGCTGTCCCCCCTCAGCATACTGGCACCAATGGTGAGTGTGCTAGCAGCTTTTGGTCACTTCTCTCACAAAATTTTCACTGTGACCATACTTGCCATTCACTTGTTGACCTTTCTTCACCATGAAGCGGGGGGAGTACATAAAATTGCAAGACCCTCATATGAGATCTATCTGTGGTGTCTGAGTGCCTTTACCCCATAAGATATATTAAAACACACCTTTTGTTCCCAATTAAGACAGAGCAGGGGCCGTATTATGCTTTGTGATTTTCAGTGAATGCACCCGGCTGCAAGGGGAGGTCCGGGGGGTCCCACTGCAGAGGGCTGCTCTCAGGAGGCGCACTGACAGTGTGCCACCTTTTAAATGGTGCACTGTCAGTACGCCTCCCGAGGGCTGCTTTGACTCTGCACCCACATCTGTAATATGGGGTGGGTGCAGAGTGAAAGGAATTCCCTCATTTGTATAGGGTATGTCCCTATGCAAATTATGGAACACCCTCTGAAAGTAACGCTGGTACTTTAAGTGTGCCAGTGCTCTCGGTAATATAAAATGGATGCACAAGCATCTGCACCCCCGTCTATAATACGGAAGTGCCGCGGGGGAACGCAAGGTGTGCGCAAATGCCCATTGCTCCCTGGGGTACTTAATCAATCAATCAATCAATCAAAGTACTTGTAAAACACACTAGTTACCCGTGAGGGTCTCAAGGTGCTGAGGGAAGGGGGGAGCTGCTACTGCTCGAAGAGCCAGGTCTTGAGGAGCCTTCTGAAGGTGAGTAGGTCTTGGGTCTGCCGTAGGTGGGTCGGGAGGGTGTTCCAGGTCTTGGCGGCGAGGTAGGAGAAAGATCTGCCACCAAAGGTCTTTCGTTGGATGCGGGGGACAGCGGGGGTGGCGAGGCTGGCGGAGCGGAGCTGGCGGGTGGGGGTGTAGAAGCTGACTTTGCTGTTCAGGTAGGCTGGTCCGGCGTTGTGGAGTGCTTTGTGTGCGTGGGTAAGGAGCTTGAAGGTGATCCTCTTGTCGAAGGGGAGCCAGTGTAGGTCTCTTAGGTGGGGGGTGATGTGGCTGCGGCGGGGGATGTTGAGGATCAGTCGGGCAGAGGCGTTTTGGATGCGCAGGTGTTTGGCTGGGATTTCTGCGTAGAGAGCGTTGCCGTAGTCCAGCCTGCTGCTGACGAGGGCCTGTGTCACTGTTCTTCTTGTTTTGGCCGGGATCCACTTGTAGATCCTGCGGAGCATGCGGAGGGTGTTGTAGCAGGAGGAGGAGACGGCGCCGACCTGCTTTGACATGGAGAGGGAGGAGTTGAGGACCAAACCTAGGTTGCGTCCGTGGTCGGTGGGTGTCGATGCTGTTCCCAGCGTGGTCGGCCACCAGGTGTTATTTCAGGCTGAGGGGGTGGGTTCAAATATGAGGACCTCCGTCTTGTCTGAGTTCAGCTTCAGACGGGTGTTCCTCATCTCTGCTTATTGTAATACCGCTCCTATTGTACTGTCAGGTTTATCATTTTTACCAATATCTTTGCAGCAGAATTAAAACTAAAAATAAATGTATGAGTTGACTGTCAGACTTTGGTTTTCATGACTCCACCCTTTGTGGCTCCACCTCCTTTTATTTGCCCCACCTTGAACCTCAGTTTATGGGTTCTAGGAATACTTGTGTTCTGCTTCCTGCTCTGTTTACAGAAGACATACTGGCCTGGAAACTGGAGTCCCCTGGAAGTGCTGGAGGAGATTCCTCACAAATTGATCTTTTGACTGGTGAGCCTGGAGCTGTTTTGCGTCTTTCAGCAGCGTCCTGCTTTCTGCTGTGCTTTATGACTGCAGCTGTGCTGAGAGGTGATTCTTTGGGAGAGCTTAAAGAGTCACACTATTGAACTCTTACTGGAAATCACAGAATTGTGCAATTTCTGCTACTATTGCATGGACATGTAAAAGCAAAATTCTTCTTGGTGTAAGGTTGTCCAGCAGCTGGGAAATCTGTGAACTTGAAAAGATCATTGTTTTTTTATTTTACTATCTGTTCATTCTTCTGCTGATTTCTACTGCAGGTTAAAAACTTTAAATAATGTTGGATTTTCAAAGGCCAGTGTTTTCAACTAAACAGGGATGCTAATGAAACCCCACTCCTTTCAAAGTAAGACCATCACAACCATGCCAATATCATTGCTGCCCTTTTTTTCCAAGGCTCTGGAAAAATATGTAAATTTAGTCACCACTGACTTTGTGGAGTCTAACCATCTGCTCCACAATAGTCAGTCAGGTTTTCGAGCCAACTTCTGTACAGAAACAGCTTTATTGGAAGTTTCTGAAACTATCAAGGAGACTCTCGACATAGGGGGAAAGGAGGTGTTGATACTGTTAGATCTCTTAGTGGCCTTTGATACAGTGCCCCATAGCCTGCTCCTACTGAGACTCTGTGAGTATGGCTTTGGTGGCACGGTACTCAGGCGGTTTTCCTCTTTCTTAAGAGATCGACAGCAAACAATCTGGTCCCCCCTTTTGTGGCACCTATCCCCCCAATGGAGGTAGGGGTCCCACAGGGCTCACTTTTGAGCCCAACACTTTTTAACATTTATATGGCTCCTCTGGCACTCCTCGCGAAGAAACACAGCACGATGTTACACAACTGCTGTTCACGTGTGACAAGGGCTCTGAGTTCAGTGGAGATAAGATCAATGTGTGCCTGATGAATGTGTTCTCCTGGCTCAAACAGAATCAACGAAAGTGTAATCCAGAGAAATCTGAAATTATATTCTTTGGCTCTGCACCACGCGATGCATGGCACCAGTGGTGGCTCCAGAGCATGACCCCCTCCAGCTATGCCTGTTAGCTCTGTAAAGAAGTTAGGGTTCAAGTTTGATCATGTGTTGTCCATGCAGGCTTACATCCAATCAGTGGCAGGTACCTGTTTTGGCCTACTAAAAATGTTTAAAATCGTCCCCCACCTGTTGCCGGTATCTCAAAGGAAAATTGTAGTCCAGGCCCTGATTGTTTCAAGACTGGACTATGTGAACGTCTTGTACCTGGGAATGCCAGGCTATCTGTTAAACTGCCTTCAAGTGGTGCAGAATGCGGCGGCCAAAGCCATTCTCATGGTGAGCTCTAGAGCACGAATTTCACCCACCTGAAGTCCCTGCATTGGTTACCGGTCCGAAAAAGGATACAATTCAAGGCATTGGTCCTAGCTTTAAAAGGCGTCCAGGGCATTGGAGCTTTGTACATTAGGAAGAGGGTTCAGCACTATGCACCTCGCCGGACTTCGAGGTCCTCTTCGCAGCTCAGACTGTCTAACCTTAAGTTCTTCCGCTCCCATTTAGAGGGCCGCTCCTTTCAAGCGTTGGCCCCCGCTTATGGAATGGTCTGCCACTACCAATCAGGCAGGAGCCGGATCTTCTTAGTTTTAGGGTGGAGTTAAAAACCTGGCTACTCCAGCAATAGTCTCTGCCCTTCCATCCTCTGTATGGTGCCTTGCTGTCTATCCTGGAGTCTTCTAGCGCCGGGACACTCTATGGAGTAGCCCCGTGCTTTATAAGTACCTATTAACATAACATAACATAACAATGGAAAATATTTTCCGTGAGCGAACTTGTGGTGATAGGCTTAGAGCCCACACACCCCAATCGAGTAAAACCCACAGAATGGTAGTGGAGGCTGTGGCTGTGGAGAAGGGGATTGTAATGCTGAAAACACGCATTTAAATAACTCACAGGTGCTAGCTCCATCATGGTTAAGGGGGCTACAGCCATGATCCATGTCCGATCATCCTAATTAAAAATTCTCATGCAATCACCCTCATATCAAATGAAGAGTCTTCCCTTCAGTTAGAGAATCCTTATACCTCCTAAAGTAATATTAAAGTTATTGTATGTATGAGCTCAGAAGTAAATATAGGTTTTCAAACCTCAAAGTATCCAGCCACATCAAATTAATGAATTCAAATAGTTCACACAGATGTACAATTCTGCAGCCTTGTGCACAGAACATCGGGGATGCTTAAGAGAAGCCAGTTACAATGAAGAATGCCTCCTTTACTCAACAGACAGGTATGTACGACAAACCAGTGGATACAGGCCTCAACACCTCGGAGAGATCAACAACCAAAAGCTCAAATCAGATCCTTCCACATTCCTTGCTCCATGTCTGTCTATATTTCCCCTATAAACCTATATTGAAAACAGTTAAACCAAACCATTAGTTCATACCATCAGTCTCAGTAGAAATATAACAATGTGAGGCTACCAAAAAGAAGGAAAGAACCTTCCATGAATAAGTTGGCAAATAATTCAATGCAAGGGCATACTCAGTTGAATTCAATTTGAATACCATCAAAAAGTCACAAACTCGACAAGACTGATGCCAAACCCTGACCTCCTCCCCTGGTCTAGGTCTGAATGTCAAACAAATTATCCCCAAATCATCCTTTTAGGTTGAGCCTAGACAGCGATTGCGCTGTCTGGAAGATCTGTTGTGTGTACTTTGTGGTATTAGGAGATCAGCGCTAGGACTTGTCAGCTTCCACCTTTGCTTAGGGACTTTTTTTTCTTTTCAACTGCCTCTATTCAACTGTCCTGATAGAAACCGACCAGTAGAGGTCAATAAATACCACAATTGCTTTCTGCTTGTTCAACCGCCTCTAATTAACTGTCATGATAGAAAACAACCAGTAGAGGTCAGTGAAATACCATAATTACTTTCTACTTTTTTATTTTCTGGCAACTGCCTCTATTTAACTTCCTTGATAGAAATAGACCAGCAGAGGTCAGTAAAATATCATTATCACTTTAGCATTCCCTAGAGTCCAACGAGCACCCATAGACAATAATATTTTTTTCAAATCTTGCACATTCAGTGGTATGACCACCAAAGGCGCTGATTTTGTATTAAAAAACTGAGCTTTGGACAATACAATTACCCACTGATAGGCAGTATTTCTCTCCATGTGTTCCCATACCTGGCGTGTCACGCAGTTTGGTGCTTACTTTCCCTCCATGTTAAAGAACAGTAGATGTTTCAGCACCCAGGCTAATGTGCTGCATAGCTAAATAGATGTAAGATCCCAAAGGCGAGACGGATTGCATTGCAAATGCTTGTTTTTTAGTAGAGCCTTGACAGCAGAATGTTCGCTTAAAGGGCTACTTGATAGCATTCAGCATGACATTTGAGATTGAAAGAAAGTTAAAGAATCTTCTGTTTAAAGTCTGTAGGGCTCCCTTGATGAACTGAAAAAGAAGATGGATTCTTTACCCTCTACATCAGACCTAATGGAGCAAAGCCATTCAGACAAAGAGCTACCATCATCACTTTAGAAGGACACAATCTCTTGAAAAAAAAGTGTTTTCATAGTACACACCCAAGTAAAAGGACCTGCAAAACAGGTCAAGCGTTATTATTTGTTATTTGTAGGCATCTCAGAGAAACTCTACAAGTCATACTCTGACATTGATGTGGTTGAACACCTAATGAAAGATGATGTCCTGCCAGATTTCTGAGATTTATCATGAATGCCCACCGAGTGCCAATTGATTTCCGCTGGCAATATGAGAATCCTGCATACAATTCTCCTTAATGAATGATTTCTGAATAAAAAAGCAAGGCTTGAACTTTTGTAACTGCTAAAGATTTTCCTTCCCAAAGTTACTTCAGCATGACTCATGAAACTTCTAAACGCCATCAAGAATTTAAGCTCTTAATTAAAGAATTCAAAACTGCTGGTTCTCAAGCATACTTATTTTAGCAAGCCAAATTAGAAACAATCTTTTACCAGGAATGCAAAATTTTCTCAGAAGAATAAAAAGGCAGAGCATGTTTAAACATCCTGCAAGATGCGAGGGGAATTTGCATTTTGCTTTTTTCTGCTGAGTGAGAGTCTTAAGACCTTGATCTTTAGGCCACAAGTGACTCATTACTCTGTGAGACAATAAACAAACAAGCAAAGATGGCAGTGTCACGCTATCTTCCCTGCTGGGGCCACTGGCAAGAATGTACTTCTAGTGTGACGCTGCACTCACACTCTAACTGCTACTCTCAGTAAAAGTGGGACCACTGTACCCTCACAGCGCCATCTTGTCACTGTGCCACACATACTTCCCTGGTAAAGAAGTTCAACAGCGTGCAGAGGGAGCAATATTTACTACACCACAAAACAGCAAAAATCGACTCTCCTCTCAAGCCATAAACATTTAGGGGTAGATTTACAAGGACTGGCGCATCCCTGCATATCAGCAGGGATGCACCGGATAAGATGCGTCACGCAAGTTTACCCTTGCGCCACCACAGATGCGCCGCATTTACAATGCGGCACATCGTGGCGCAAGGATAAACAGATTCGTGACGCATCTGATGGTGTAAGGGCAACGCA